>NC_086445.1:741691673-741741673 GCF_028390025.1 Pseudophryne corroboree
AGTTTTTTTTTTTTTCCTTTACATATATTATTCTAATGACAAATAATGATCATGTAGCATTTGGAAACGTGCTCAGTGCACCAAGGTTTGAAGCAGGCTATGTTTTAATGCTGGCAAAAATCCTTTATGTTCATATTTCATAGAGTACACGTGTAAAGGTAAATCGTGCAAAGCATTTGCATGTTTTATTCAAATGACATTATTGAGACATTCTAGACTATATTGATGTCCCTACGAGCACCTTTTACCTTGATGTGACATTTACAGACAAGCAAATGGCTGCAACTCCTGTTTTCACAGAGCTGACTGGTAAAAGATTTATCTTGAGTCTAAAAGTGAATACGTGCCCATGTATGGAAAGGCTATACTACTTCCAATGTGTTATGTGATTCGGACATAATTAACAATCTACTACTTAACGAGTCCAAAAATAAATGGACTCCTATGTGACATATTAGTTAATTCAGTATATCCGCCTTTAGCAGCTATAACCTGATGTACACCGTACGCCAGAGCCCAGTTCCTACATACCAGGTCTGGAAGCGCTGGTCCCCTGGTGCTCCATTGCGGGCCTGCCTCTGGTGGTGCTTCTCCCCATCTGCTGCAGTGATCGCTGGCATCTCTCCCCTCTCCCCTGGCTGTTGGTGTGGGGATCAACTTTACTCCCAGCCACTATGGGCAGCCTTGATTACAGGCGTCTGTGACTCCCATAGGGATGGGTGTGCCACTTTACTTTAACTTGAGCCAGTCACAGCAAATGTTGCATCACATTTTGTGCCAGATCCAAACTACTTATAAAAGAAAGTCTCTAGACACTATTCAGTATCAGAGTATTATGCTCACATGCTATGCTCCAGGGTCTGTTCTGTTACAGCTCCCAGTGTTATCGCCTGTGTTCTGATCCAGTCTATATGATGATTCTCTTTGCTGCTTCCTTGGTACTGCTCCCCGTGACATACTGGTTCCAACCTTGGCTATTCTCCTGACCTGATTCTGCCCGTCCCCTGGTTCCACATTTACCGCCTGTTTCTGTCTGACTACGCTCCAGTACACTTCATGGAGACCAGTATTACTGCCTGCCTTCCTTTCCACCCACCAGCCTCTACATAGGAACCCAGTCAGAGGGCCACAATCTATATATCTGGCACAGCAAAACCCTGGTCCCTGATGAAGGCACTGATTAGTCAGACTCCACACCTCTGTCCTGGGTCCACGCCAATTATACGGTCAGCATCCACACATCCCAGCGAGAGTTTTGGCACATTTTATATATGTTTTTATATATATATATATATATATATATATATATATAAGTCTTCATTTGCATTTATGAAACTATGGCCCGCTCCTGCAGCATTGATATTGAGGGCATTCTTTTTTGCAACATTTTCTTACCATAGTATATTTTAATGGCTGGAGTCTGGTCTCTAATTTAGCCATTTCAAAACCTTGGGATATATATATATATAGATATAGATATATATAAAAAAATTTTTTCAGGCATTCACTGGTTCATTTGTTGATATGCTCATATTTGTAGCGTAATCCAATTTTTGTGAAGCTTCAGTTATTGGACAGATATCCAGATATTGTTCTCTAGAATAATCTGGTATAATGAAAGTTCATAGCCCTCCTCCGTAATTTCAAGGTAATTTGATCCCCTAGTTGCAAACCCAAATTTCAATCTGCGGCTAATTGAATTCCCCCCTTAAAAACCTTTAGCTCATCACCACAGTACTTGACAGTGTGTATGTTTACTTCCACCACAGTGCTAAACACTGTGTACAGTATATGTACTTTCACTGCAGTGCTTGACAGTACGTACGTGCACTTCCTCCACAGTGCTTGGCGGTGTGTACGTGCACTTCCACCACAGTGTTTGGCGGTGTGTACGTGCACTTCCTCCACAGTGCTTGTTGGTGTGTACTTGCACTTCCTCCACAGTGCTTGGCGGTGTGTACGTGCACTTCCTCCACAGTGCTTGGCGGTGTGTACGTGCACTTCATCCACAGTGCTTGGCGGTGTGTACGTGCACTTCATCCACAGTGCTTGGCGGTGTGTACGTGCACTTCAGCCCCGTGCTTGGCAGTGCTGATGTTTTGTGTATACTTTCACCAAACATGTTGTCGTACATTAACTCCAGATAACTCGGTTGGCTCTCGCCTGTGCTCCCTGTTTATGTGCTTCTGTGTCTCAGACCCCCCCCCCCCCTCCACCTACCCACCCCCTTGCTCTTGGACCATAATGTAGAATACATTAATTAGGTCACTGCTTATTTGTTTATGATTCTTCATCTAATATTTTGTTCATCCTGGCATATTTATTTGTATGGGATTTTCCTGTATATTGTCATACAGAAATTGGACAGCTAATTGCATGTGCACGGATCAATGAGCCATAATGTCCACATTACTATTCCACTGGATTTACAGGATACTCCCATTGTCAGGTGGGTTATGCAATTGGGTGGATAAAGCATTTAAAGGCAGTGATAATATGTAGAACAAAGTAAAGGAGCATTCATTCTTATTACACCCAAAGATCTATTTCAATAAACAAAGAAAAAATCATCTAGCAAAGTGAAGATGTTGAGAGGCAGGGGTGGGTGTCTGATTAATAATTCCTTGTAAAGTGCTGTGTAATATGTAGACACTGTTTCTAATAATAATTGTAATAATCCATTGTCCTCACCGATACCCAGCTGTGCTACAGTATTATGAGGGTTGTAGAGTGATTGATTGTTACACACAGGTCTCTGGTTACATTCTGGATAGGGTGCTATCTGCATAGAGTTTTTGGGGGTCATTCCGAGTTGTTCGCTCTGTAAATTTTTTCGCATCGCAGCGATTTTCCGATTAGTGCGCATGCGCAATGTCCGCACTGCGACTGCGCCAAGTAAATTTGCTATGCAGTGAGGTATTTTACTCACGGTTTTTTCTTCGGTCTGGTGATCCTAATGTGATTGACAGGAAGTGGGTGTTTCTGGGCGGAAACTGGCCGTTTTATGGGTGTGTGTGAAAAAACGCTACCGTTTCTGGGAAAAACGCGGGAGTGGCTGAAGAAACGGAGGAGTGTCTGGGCGAACGCTGGGTGTGTTTGTGACGTCAAACCAGGAACGACAAGCACTGAACTGATCGCAGATGCCGAGTAAGTGTGGAGCTACTCAGAAACTGCTAAGAGGTGTGTGGTCGCAATTTTGAGAATCTTTCGTTCGCAATTTTAAGAAGCTAAGATTCACTCCCAGTAGGCGGCGGCTTAGCGTGAATAAATCTGCTAAAAGCAGCTTGCGAGCGAACAACTCGGAATAAGGTGAACAAAAGGTGGTATTGATAACTCTGTGCGCAAACAACTGCTACTGGCTTACAGATGCCCTTATGAGGTTTCCTTCACCCCTCACCACAGTGATACAATATAAAAGTTTGTGGGCAAATGACTTAGCCTGCGCTGTATAGATGAAATCTCAGTCACGACAATCTTCCCAGACCTCAGTTCACGTCACAATCAGTTCCACCATGGGACAATGAAACAAAAAGTGATAATGGTGAAGCCTGTTTTAATACAATTCTTTTTAAAATACAATTAAAAATACAATTAAAAAATGCTGTGCATGAATGAATCAAAAAGAACATCAATTGAATTCCTGGTGTGAGGTAAATGCAGTGAAATTACCGGAGATGAATGGAACCGTGGCCAAACAGTCCCAAACAGCGCATGAATGGTTAATTAAAACCAACACTGGTCCAATCGGCAAGCTGCTCTGGTCGCCAAGTTTCAGACCCTGCATTCCCTTTCCACCAGGAGGCTACCGACGCATTTCCACCCCTATCTGGGGTCTTTTTCAAGGTATCCAAGTGAATGGTGAACTCTCCTGTTCCGTGTGTATTTAAATCATCAATGTCCAATCACATGCCAGGGTGCACAGCTGGACCCTATACACAGATCATCTATAAGTCCCATGATCCCGTGCTGTGCGTTGCCCTGATTGGCCGTGATGCAGTGTGTATGACCGTTTCCATAGTTACCCGGACCGTGTTCTTCTTCCCATCGCGTCACTTCCGGGAACGTACATCCTGCTTTGTTGCTGGTTACCTAGTCCGTTCTGTTCTCATCCCCTTCTTCTTGCGTACTGCCGTTTCCGGGTTGCCATGGTGACCTAGTGTGTTCCGTCGCGTCACTTCCGGTGACGCGTGTCCCCGTCACCATGGTTACCCGGCTCTGTTCTTTATACATAAACGTATACTGAGTGGATGTAATTCTCCTCAAATTTTAAAATATGCAATGTAATCGTGCAAAACCGGGTTCAATACCTATGCAGGATCATTGAAAAGAATAATATTAATAAATTTATATACATTGAATGGCAATTGATACAAACTAATAAAGTGCATGTTTGGTAAAGTGCACAATGCAAAGTACTGGTTTGTAATAAAAAACCGTATGTGAGAGATTCAAGGTGCATACTCCGTATTAAGCTTTAAAACTAAATCTAGAAAGAAGATGTTAAAGTTTAAATTTGATAAGAATTATAATAAGTCATAAAAACCACTTGATCTCAAAATCAACATTTAGGCCACCCGGTGTAAGGGTGCCTAATTCAAAAATCATCTTCATCTCGGCTTGGGCCAATTGGTTGGCAAAATCCTTTTTCCTCCAATGGCCCTTAATGTGTCTTAAGCCGCAGAATTGTTTGATGGCAGTGGAATTGCAACCGTGGTGAACCCTAAAATGTTCCGAAAGTGCATGGGTGGTGAGCCCTTTCTTAATATTCCTGAGGTGCTCACTAATCCTTACTTTAAGGGATCTGGAAGTCCTGCCTATATACCAGAGTCCACATATGCACTCAATCCCATAAATCACATTCGAACTGTTACAAGTGATAAAATCTCTGATATTCACTATTTGATCTTTTACTGTCACGTTGGTAATTTTATTCTTATCTGAGGATATACCTCTACAGCCCAGACATAGACCGCACCTAAAAAAACCTTTAGATTTGATCGTTCCCATTGCCTTGTTTGGAGGCAGTGCACTCTTTACTAAATTAGATTTTAAATTTGGTGCCCATCGGAAAATACATTTTGGTTTGTCCGGTAAAACTTTTCCTATTATGGGATCCTTTTTAAGTATGCCCCAATTCCTCTTTATGGATTTTTCTATATCCTTGTATTGTGTACTAAAAGAAGTAACAAATGCCCATTCTAGGTGTTTGCCTTTAGTCTTCACTGTGGGATTAAATAAGTCTTCCCTATCTATCATAGTGACCCTTTCCTTCGTTGAACAGACTTTTTTAGGGTCATAGCCGGAGTCCAAAAATTTCTTTTCCATCTCCTCTGCTTGTGTATTGAATGTTTCAATATCTGTGCAGTTCCGTTTTAGACGTTTAAATTGGCCCTCTGGTATCGAATTTAGCCAGTCCGGATGGTGGCAACTTGTTGGACCAATGTACGTCCCTGAGTCCGTTGGTTTCGTATAATTTTTTGTATGGATACATTTATCTTTGATAAAAACCGTAATATCTAAAAAATTGATCGTGGTGGTACTGTATTCAAAAGTGAATCGTATATTCACAAGATTATCATTCAAAAATGCGAAGAATTCTTTAAGACGATCTTCTCCACCATTCCAAATAAAAAACACGTTGTCTATATATCTTTTCCAGGACACCAGGTTCGCTCCAAAGGGGCAGTTGTTCCAAATGTTCAAATCTTCCCACCACCCCATAAAAATGTTTGCATAACTAGGAGCGAACCTGGTGCCCATGGCCGTGCCGACGTTTTGAATATAAAAATTACCGTTAAAAACAAAATAATTATTTCTTAAAATGAATTGTACACCTTTCAATAAAAATTCTTGTAAGTCCCTTTCTAAAGTGCTCTTCCTTAGTGCAGTTGATAATGCCTCCACACCATCCTGATGTTTAATTATTGTGTAGAGTGACTTGACGTCTGCTGTGACTAGAATGGAATTTTCATGCCATTCTGTGTTTCTAATATTCTCTAGAAAGTCCTTGGTGTCCTTCAAATGCGCTCTGTTTTCTAACACTAGAGGTTGTAAATAAAAATCGATAAATTCAGAAAGGTTCGATGTGATCGAATCCACCCCAGAGACGATCGGACGTCCTGGGGGGTTCACCGGATCCTTGTGAATCTTGGGTAAAACATATAAAATCGGAATGGTGGGTTCCTCTATAATAATGAATTTCTTCTCTCTCTCTTCCAGTGTACCTTTTGCATGGTGTTCTTCCACGAGTTTGGCCAACTCTGTTTTTATGCGGTTTGTGGGGTCTCCTCTCAATTTGCTATAAGTGGTCCCATCGTCTAACTGTGACATCACTTCTTTCTCATAATTCTCCCTAGTCATTATGACGACCCCTCCCCCCTTATCGGCCGGCTTGATGACCAAATCTTCATTTGCCTTCAGATTCTTCAACGCCTGACGTTCCTTAGATGTTAAATTCGACCGGATTTTCTTCGTATCAATCTCTTGAATCTCATCCAAAACAATTTCAAGTTCATTAGGAAATTGAGTCTGAAAAAGTTCTTCATGACCAAAGAAGGAGGTACGGTTACACCCATACCTATCCCGGATGGCACCCCATTTAAACCAAAGTCAGTTTTTAATCCCACCTTTGTGCGTGGCAACTTTTTAGAGACCTTTTTAAAAATTAAGGAACGTCAGGCGTGGAAGAACACCATGCAAAAGGTACACTGGAAGAGAGAGAGAAGAAATTCATTATTATAGAGGAACCCACCATTCCGATTTTATGTTTTACCCAAGATTCACAAGGATCCGGTGAACCCCCCAGGACGTCCGATCGTCTCTGGGGTGGATTCGATCACATCGAACCTTTCTGAATTTATCGATTTTTATTTACAACCTCTAGTGTTAGAAAACAGAGCGCATTTGAAGGACACCAAGGACTTTCTAGAGAATATTAGAAACACAGAATGGCATGAAAATTCCATTCTAGTCACAGCAGACGTCAAGTCACTCTACACAATAATTAAACATCAGGATGGTGTGGAGGCATTATCAACTGCACTAAGGAAGAGCACTTTAGAAAGGGACTTACAAGAATTTTTATTGAAAGGTGTACAATTCATTTTAAGAAATAATTATTTTGTTTTTAACGGTAATTTTTATATTCAAAACGTCGGCACGGCCATGGGCACCAGGTTCGCTCCTAGTTATGCAAACATTTTTATGGGGTGGTGGGAAGATTTGAACATTTGGAACAACTGCCCCTTTGGAGCGAACCTGGTGTCCTGGAAAAGATATATAGACGACGTGTTTTTTATTTGGAATGGTGGAGAAGATCGTCTTAAAGAATTCTTCGCATTTTTGAATGATAATCTTGTGAATATACGATTCACTTTTGAATACAGTACCACCACGATCAATTTTTTAGATATTACGGTTTTTATCAAAGATAAATGTATCCATACAAAAAATTATACGAAACCAACGGACTCAGGGACGTACATTGGTCCAACAAGTTGCCACCATCCGGACTGGCTAAATTCGATACCAGAGGGCCAATTTAAACGTCTAAAACGGAACTGCACAGATATTGAAACATTCAATACACAAGCAGAGGAGATGGAAAATAAATTTTTGGACTCCGGCTATGACCCTAAAAAAGTCTGTTCAACGAAGGAAAGGGTCACTATGATAGATAGGGAAGACTTATTTAATCCCACAGTGAAGACTAAAGGCAAACACCTAGAATGGGCATTTGTTACTTCTTTTAGTACACAATACAAGGATATAGAAAAATCCATAAAGAGGAATTGGGGCATACTTAAAAAGGATCCCATAATAGGAAAAGTTTTACCGGACAAACCAAAATGTATTTTCCGACGGGCACCAAATTTAAAATCTAATTTAGTAAAGAGTGCACTGCCTCCAAAAAAGGCAATGGGAACGATCAAATCTAAAGGTTTTTTTAGGTGCGGTCTATGTCTGGGCTGTAGAGGTATATCCTCAGATAAGAATAAAATTACCAACGTGACAGTAAAAGATCAAATAGTGAATATCAGAGATTTTATCACTTGTAACAGTTCGAATGTGATTTATGGGATTGAGTGCATATGTGGACTCTGGTATATAGGCAGGACTTCCAGATCCCTTAAAGTAAGGATTAGTGAGCACCTCAGGAATATTAAGAAAGGGCTCACCACCCATGCACTTTCGGAACATTTTAGGGTTCACCACGGTTGCAATTCCACTGCCATCAAACAATTCTGCGGCTTAAGACACATTAAGGGCCATTGGAGGAAAAAGGATTTTGCCAACCAATTGGCCCAAGCCGAGATGAAGATGATTTTTGAATTAGGCACCCTTACACCGGGTGGCCTAAATGTTGATTTTGAGATCAAGTGGTTTTTATGACTTATTATAATTCTTATCAAATTTAAACTTTAACATCTTCTTTCTAGATTTAGTTTTAAAGCTTAATACGGAGTATGCACCTTGAATCTCTCACATACGGTTTTTTATTACAAACCAGTACTTTGCATTGTGCACTTTACCAAACATGCACTTTATTAGTTTGTATCAATTGCCATTCAATGTATATAAATTTATTAATATTATTCTTTTCAATGATCCTGCATAGGTATTGAACCCGGTTTTGCACGATTACATTGCATATTTTAAAATTTGAGGAGAATTACATCCACTCAGTATACATTTATGTATAAAGAACAGAGCCGGGTAACCATGGTGACGGGGACACGCGTCACCGGAAGTGACGCGACGGAACACACTAGGTCACCATGGCAACCCGGAAACGGCAGTACGCAAGAAGAAGGGGATGAGAACAGAACGGACTAGGTAACCAGCAACAAAGCAGGATGTACGTTCCCGGAAGTGACGCGATGGGAAGAAGAACACGGTCCGGGTAACTATGGAAACGGTCATACACACTGCATCACGGCCAATCAGGGCAACGCACAGCACGGGATCATGGGACTTATAGATGATCTGTGTATAGGGTCCAGCTGTGCACCCTGGCATGTGATTGGACATTGATGATTTAAATACACACGGAACAGGAGAGTTCACCATTCACTTGGATACCTTGAAAAAGACCCCAGATAGGGGTGGAAACGCGTCGGTAGCCTCCTGGTGGAAAGGGAATGCAGGGTCTGAAACTTGGCGACCAGAGCAGCTTGCCGATTGGACCAGTGTTGGTTTTAATTAACCATTCATGCGCTGTTTGGGACTGTTTGGCCACGGTTCCATTCATCTCCGGTAATTTCACTGCATTTACCTCACACCAGGAATCCAATTGATGTTCTTTTTGATTCATTCATGCACAGCATTTTTTTATTGTATTTTTAATTGTATTTTAAAAAGAATTGTATTAAAACAGGCTTCACCATTATCACTTTTTGTTTCATTGTCCCATGGTGGAACTGATTGTGACGTGAACTGAGGTCTGGGAAGATTGTCGTGACTGAGATTTCATCTATACAGCGCAGGCTAAGTCATTTGCCCACAAACTTTTATATTGTATAACTCGGAATAAGGGCCAGAGTTTTTGTTTGGTTTCCTCTGAGTGCTCCTGCTTTATCTCATGGATCAAAGACGATGGTTAATGATTTGTAAATATATTAGCCTGTCTGTGCAAGTACCATAGCTATGCATTTGTGTGCCTGTGGTAAGGAAATTGGATTGTAAGCTTCACCATGGGAGTAACTGATGTGAATTAATAAACCTTAGGGGGATCATGTAGCGGCATATGGAACTTGAGTCTAAATTGCATGCATAAAATGTGCCCCCCAAATATGAATGAGTTTGAAGGGAAAAATCGTTAGTTAATTGGTTAAAGCAATTTTAAAATACTCACTGGCTATTCGTCCAGCTGATATTATCTTTGGACTGTGTCATTGGTTGAGGGGTGAAGCAGTTACCATTTAAAACCAGTTGAGAAATTATCAGCAGTGGTGCCTGGGGCCTCTGTCCTTAGTACAAGGGAAGTACTCAGCCTATGACAATGTGATATTACATTTCACATTTTTGTTTGGGCCAGTGTAACATAAAAATGTTAAAAATTACTTTCTATTGAAAGATAATACAGGTTGAGTATCCCTTATCCAAAATGCTTGGGACCAGAGGTATTTTGGATATGGGATTTTTCCGTATTTTGGAATAACTGCATACCATAATGAGATATCATGGTGATGGGACCTAAATCTAAGCACAGAATGCATTTATGTTACATATACACCTTATACACACAGCCTGAAGGTCATTTTAGGCAAAATTTTTTATAACTTTGTGCATTAAACAAAGTGTGTCTACATTCACACAATTCATTTATGTTTCATATACACCTTATATACACAGCCTGAAGGTCATTTAATACAGTATTTTTAATAACTTTGTGTATTAAACAAAGTTTGTGTACATTAAGCCATCAAAAAACAAAGGTTTCACTATCTCACTCTCACTCAAAAAAGTCCGTATTTCGGAATATTCCGTATTTCGGAATATATGGATATGGGATACTCAACCTGTATTTTAGAGCAAAAAAAAAACAAGTCAGGATTTCACAAAGGATGTAAGAGATTACAGTAGTAAATGGGATATTGCTAAAATCAACAGGGAAGAAGATGACATTTTAACCTCAAAGAATCCAATTGTAAATTCCAATAACTCTGTGACAATGTTGGATTGTGGAAGTCATTTCACAATTATTCTAGGAGCTAATCTACTGCAGGTTGAGTAGTCAGGATCTCCCAGGAATACCTTGGACTTTACTTCTTCTGAATTCCAGGCTTATTCAGATGATTGGACACATAAAGGAGATCCAAACAACCCAAAAGTGAACTGGTAACCGTTCACTCCAGTGGCCTCGATCCTGAATGGGGGCCTCTTAAAAGACAGAAGGGGGAAATGTATCAAACCTTTTAAAGAATAGCAAAATTGCCCTTGGCAACCAATCATTCTTTACCTATCATTATTTAGAATGTAATTGATAAATGTTAGCTAGAAACAGATTGGTTGGTATGGGTAGCTTTTCCACTCTTTAGAAGGTTTTTGATATATATTCTCCCAGAGAATTGGGGCTGTGGCCTCCGACTCCCCTATTGTATTACATTCTGACTCCTTTTGTAAATGGCAAATGTATAGTAACCTATATTAATGAAGATTAATTAGTAATAACAAATGTATTGTATTCAAATTGTAGCACAATACAAAGTCATCACCACCGCAATAAATCATCAGGCTTCTTAGATTAGAAATAAAATACACTGCTCAAAAAAATAAAGGGAACACTTAACACAATGTAACTCCAAGTCAATCACACTTCTGTGAAATCAAACTGACCACTTAGGAAGCAACACTGATTGACAATCAGTTTCACATGCTGTTGTGCAAATGGAATAGACAATAGGTGGGAATTATAGGCAATTAGCAAGACACCCCCAATAAAGGAGTTGTTCTGCAGGAGGTGACCACAGACCACTTCTCAGCTCCTGTGCTTTCTGGCTGATGTTTTGGTCACTTTTGAAAGCTGGCGGTGCTTTCACTCTAGTGGTAGCATGAGACGGAGTCTACAACCCACACAAGTGGCTCGGGTAGTGCAGCTCATCCAGGATGGCACATCAATGCGAGCTGTGGCAAGAAGGTTTGCTGTGTCTGTCAGCGTAGTGTCCAGAGCATGGATGCGCTACCAGGAGACAGGCCAGTACATCAGGAGACGTGGAGGAGGCCGTAGGAGGGCAACAATCCAGCAGCAGGACCGCTACCTCCGCCTTTGTGCAAGGAGGAACAGGAGGAGCACTGCCAGAGCCCTGCAAAATGACCTCCAGCAATCCACAAATGTGCATGTGTCTACTCAAATGATCAGAAACAGACTCCATGTGGGTGGTATGAGGGCCCGACGTCCACAGGTTGGGGTTGTGCTTACAGCCCAACACCGTGCAGGACGTTTGGCATTTGCCAGAGAACACCAAGATTGGAAATTCGCCACTGGCGCCCTGTGCTCTTCACAGATGAAAGCAGGTTCTCACTGAGCACATGTGACAGACGTGACAGAGTCTGGAAAAGCCAAGGAGAACGTTCTGCCTGCAACATCCTCCAGCATGACCGGTTTGGCAGTGGGTCAGTAATGGTGTGGGGTGGCATTTCTTTGGGGGGCCGCACAGCCCTCCATGTGCTCGCCAGAGGTAGCCTGACTGCAATTAGGTACCGAGATGAGATCCTCAGACCCTTTGTGAGACCATATGCTGGTGCGGTTGGCCCTGGGTTCCTCCTAATGCAAGACAATGCTAGACCTCATGTGGCTGGAGTTTGTCAGCAGTTCCTGCAAGACGAAGGCATTGATGCTATGGACTGGCCCGCCCGTTCCCCAGACCTGAATCCAACTGAGGACATCTGGGACATCATGTCTCGCTCCATCCACCAACGCCACGTTGCACCACAGACTGTCCAGGAGTTGGCGGATGCTTTAGTCCAGGTCTGGGAGGAGATCCCTCAGGAGACCATCCGCCACCTCATCAGGAGCATGCCCAGGCGTTGTAGGGAGGTCATACAGGCACGTGAAGGCCACACACACTACTGAGCCTCATTTTGACTTGCTTTAAGGACATTACATCAAAGTTGAATCAGCCTGTAGTGTGTTTTTCCACTTTAATTTTGAGTGTGACTCCAAATCCAGACCTCCATGGGTTAATAAATGTTATTTCCAATGATAATTTTTTTGTGTGAGTTTGTTGTCGGCACATTCAACTATGTCAATAAAAAAGTATTTAATAAGAATATTTCATTCTTTCAGATCTAGGATGTGTTATTTTAGTGTCTCCTTTATTTTTTTGAGCAGTGTATATTTTACTAAAATTTCTGAAATAGAACTTTGTTGCATATTTAATTTCTTCAGAATTTAGCAAACTGCGTTTAGTAAATAAAAAATGGTTTTAATAGGAACCGGAGATATACCTTAAAACTAAAGAATATTTGACTATAATATATATTATCAGTCCATGGGTTTGCTTCACCAAGCTGCTACAGTTTGGTTTTCCTCTTGTTCTTTAAACATAGAACAACCACTCTTTTTTTTTTAAATTTTTTAATTTTATTTCCCCAGCAAAGCTTTATTGGCTATTTGCTCCTGTCATTTTGCGTTTCTTTTCTGCAAGATAATGATCAGGATTTTGTGTTTGGCGTTGCATGAGACTTGTATGGAGAAACAATTGCCTTTGGAATAATGAATCATAGACACCTGTACATGTGTTAATGCAATCACTGATTAAAAAAATTACAGGTTTTTAATTTTACCTGGAGTCGATATATTTGTACAGACTCCAGCTCCTCCCAAAATTACCACTGACTCTACAGCCCTGCAGAGAATGAAGAAACTTAGTGGTCAGGACTAAAATACAGCACATAAACTTGGTTGCATGAAGGACTTTTCTTAAGGTATGGGAAATATTTATCTTTTGATGTACTTTACTTATCCACGAGTTTCTGGGCTTCTTATATGTCTTAGAAGTTTGCTTCTGTTCTAGTAATTTCAAAGCACAACAAGGGGCTGATTTACTCACCTGCTGTTTCATTTCTAGGAATCCTGAGGAGTACACATCTTCTTGTTCAACCTTCTCCTTGCCTATTTAATTTGTGTTCAAGCAGTATATGGTACATTTTCTTTTATCAGCTCTTAAGGTGCGTACACACTAGACGATATTTTAAACTATACCGCTCATTTTCATCCTTCTGAGTGATATTGTTTGTAATTATGCATGCTCGTCGGTCATTATCGACCCTCTCTGTCATCTGTACATGCAGCTCAATTTGGCTTTATAATCCGAAACTGCATGTTCAGGCCAGCGGTGGTGTGACGTCACTGAACAAAATCGTACAGTGTATTTGCACTGTATCGGCCGCCCGGCAGGGTAGAGAAAACACTAGGCGATATCGCTCATACGTGTGTACGTACCTTCGGACATACAACTAGGGTGGTGAATGTGTAACCTGTTTTTTTCCTTTCTTTAGGTGGGTGTGATCTTTTAGTATGTAGTCCTGGTAGATTTCTGGAAGAGTTAATTTTGAGTCTAAGGCAGGCTTTTTCAACCAGTGTGCCGCGACCAGGTGCAAGGTGTGCCGCGGAGCCAGAGCAGCTTCTTGCACCTTCAGAGAGATCTGTTGGCCCGGGCTCCTCTTAGAGGATCAGTCGTGCTCTGGCCGTGACCTATGCCTTGAAGACGCGGCGGTGTGATATCATAGGTCACAGCCGCCGCATCTCACCACCCAGCCAGCCCACCCGCCTGCATACACATCTTCCAGTTCCCGCCTGCATACACAGCTTTCCTTGCCCACCCACATCCACACCTGCCTACCCGCTGCTCAGTATTCGCAGCACTCCACTATGAACAACCCCCGCCACTGAGGGACAGGGAGGAGGACAGCTGACCGGCAGAGGCTAATATTTGTTATTTTATTTCTCTTGTGGGGAACAATAGGATTTATGTGGGTAGAATAAGGATTTATGGGGGGTGAACAATGTGAATAATTAATGTGGGGAGCAATAGGATTTATGTGGGGAGCAATGTGATTGATTTATGTGGGGAGCAATAGGATTTATGTAGGGAGCAACATAATTTATGTGGGGAGCAATGTGATTGTTTTTTCTGTGTAGGCCAATGCATGTGTGGATTTTTTTTTTACTGTGAGGGCCAATGTGTGTGTTTTGTTTTTTTTCTGTGGGGAACTGATGGTGTGCCTTGGCAATTTTAAAATATTGTTTGGTGTTCCGCGAGTAAAAAAAGGTTGAAAATCACTGCTCTAAGGGGTATATTTACTAAATAGCAACATTTCAAATTCAAAGCTTTGCTTAGTGGCTAGGCTGTGTATTTTAATTGTCTCGAAAAATATATGTAAATTCATTTTGTTGTGTTTAGATAGCTGGCATCAATTACAAAGGGTAACTAGAAGTACACAATTCCTATCACTCTATGATCTTCGGTATACGCATGTGTAAGATGACATTTACCAATTAAAATAATTTATTGACCTAAAAACCTGTGAATAGCTAGAAAAAAAAAACAATAAGGAAAATACAGTAGTACCAAGTAATTCCTGCAAGAGCTCTTATTAAACTTAAATACACAATATTGTACACCTCTGAAACTGGCGAGCCTCTTATCCAGATTATGCGTCGTTAACTTATCTGCAGTGGAGCATTTATATGTTCAAATTGTATAGCAGGATTTCTTGTCTTCTGACCTGCTCCGCTTTGTTTCTTCCATTGCTGATTCCGCACACCTGAACACCACTGCTGATCCCTCTGGATGACCAAAGTCTTATTCCAGTCACTGTCTTTCAGGACGGGAGCACTCTGTTTTACAACAAGAGAATCTAATTATCATTATTTTGGCAAGCGTATTACCTCTTTACCTTGCTAATACACAGTATACAGCTGAATTATGTGCTACGTATATTGAACTTTATTTATCGGTTTGGACACCTGGATAATATTACAGGATAACAATAGACTTATTACATGGTTTATATATCTCCGTTATATATGAGTGGATTTGAGTACTCTGGTTACTAATCATAATTACCATTCTACTCTGCAGCTTAATGCTCTGAGAAGAACTATCCATTAATATATCCTTTTGCTACAATCGAAATGGTGCATTTTCAAATATATATATTTTTATGCAGAAATCTTTGTTGAATACAGAGTATACATTTGCAATATTTGTTGGGAGCCATATACTGACACCTGCATGAGATTTTCTTCAGTCTGATGATTTTCCATCTACACTGAGGGGTAGATTTACTAAAGTTTCTACAAATGAAAAGTGGTGTTGCCCATAGCAACCAAACAGATTCAAGTTATAATTTTTTCTATTGCATTCTAGAAAATGATAGAGAGAATCTGAGTGGTTGGTATGGGCAATACCAACACTTTTACATTTTTGCCTGCGGCAACAAACGGCATTGCTGGACTCTGCACTGGGAGGGGGCATGACCAATGCAAAGAGGTTTGGCCAGTTTTTTTTTTTTCCTCTAACGTCCTAGAGGATGCTGGGGACTCTGTAAGGACCATGGGGAGAGACGGGCTCCGCAGGAGACATGGGCACTTTAAGAAAGAATTTAGTTCCTGGTGTGCACTGGCTCCTCCCTCTCTGCCCCTCCTCCAGACCTCAGTTTGATTCTGTGCCCAGAGGAGCTGGGTGCTTTTCAGTGAGCTCTCCTGAGTTTGCTGATGGAAATTTTTTTTTATTTTGTTAGGTTTTTTATTTTCAGGGAGCTCTGCTGGCAACAGACTCCCTGCATCGTGGGACTGAGGGGAGAGAAGCAGCCCTACTCTCTGAAGTTAGGTCCTGCTTCTTAGGCTACTGGACACCATTAGCTCCAGAGGGATCGGTACGCAGGATCTCACCCTCGCCGCACGTCCCAGAGCCGCGCCGCCGTCCCCCTCGCAGAGCCGGAAGACTGAAGCCGGGTGAGTATGAGAAGCAAGAAGACTTCACAGGTTGCAGAAGACTTCGTGATCTTCACTGGAAGTAACGCACAGCACTGCAGCTGTGCGCCATTGCTCCACACACCTACACATACTCCGGTCACTATTAGGGTGCAGGGCGCAGGGGGGGGGGGGGGCGCCCTGGGCAGCATTTGGGACCTCATTCTGGCAAATGATCACATATATACAGCTGGGCACTGTATATATGTAGGAGCCCCCGCCAAAGAAATAAAATTTAAGCGGGACAGAAGCCCGCCGCCGAGGGGGCGGGGCTTCTCCCTCAGCACTCACCAGCACCATTTTTTCTCCACAGCACGCTGAGAGGAAGCTCCCCAGGCTCTCCCCTGCTGATACACGGTAGAAGAGGGTTGAAAAGAGAGGGGGGGGCACATAATTAGGCGCAAAAAAGTATATAAACAGCAGCTACTGGGTTAACATTAAGTTACTGTGTTATTCCTGGGTTATATAGCGCTGGGGTGTGTGCTGGCATACTCTCTCTCTGTCTCTCCAAAGGGCCTCGTGGGGGAACTGTCTTAAGAAATGACATTCCCTGTGTGTGTGGTGTGTTGGTACGCTTGTGTCGACATGTCTGATGTGGAAGGCTATGTGGGAGAGGAGCGGGAGCAAATGAATGTGGTGTCTCCGCCGCCGGCGCCGACACCTGATTGGATGGATATGTGGAAGGTTTTAAATGATAATGTAAATTCCTTGCATAAAAGATTAGACAAGGCTGATGCATTGGGACAGGCAGGGTCTCAACCCTTGCCTGATCCTATGTCGCAGGGACCGTCGGGCTCTCATAAGCGCCCACTATCCCAAATTGTTGACACAGATACCGACATGGATTCTGACTTCAGTGTCGATTACGATGATAAAAAGTTACAGCCAAAGTTGGCTAAATCACTCCGATATATTATTATAGCAATTAAGGAAGTTTTGCACATCACAGAGGAAACCCCTGTCCCTGACACAAGGGTTTATATGTATAAGGGAAAGAAACCTGAGGTAACTTTTCCCTCCTCACACGAACTGAATGAGTTATGTGAAAAAGCTTGGGAATCTCCAGATAAGAAAATGCAGATTTCCAAACGGATTCTTATGGCGTATCCTTTCCCGCCAACGGACAGGTTACGATGGGAATCCTCCCCTAGGGTGGACAAAGCTTTAACACGCTTATCCAAAAAGGTAGCCCTGCCGTCCTTGGATACGGCTACCCTCAAGGATGCTGCTGATCACAAACAGGAGGGTACCCTGAAGTCCATTTGTACACATTCAGGTACCTTGCTCAGACCAGCAATCGCGTCGGCCTGGGTCTGTAGTGCAGTAGCGGCATGGACTGATACCTTATCAGAGGAGTTTGATACCCTAGATAGGGATACTGTTTTATTGACCCTGGGGCATATTAAAGACGCTGTCCTTTATATGAGAGATGCTCAAAGAGACATTAGTCTGCTGGGTTCTAGAATAAACGCTATGTCGATTTCTGCCAGAAGGGTCCTGTGGACTCGGCAATGGACAGGTGATGCCGACTCTAAACGACATATGGAGGTTTTACCTTACAGGGGTGAGGAATTGTTCGGTGAAGGTCTCTTGGACCTGGTCTCCACAGCTACGGCTGGAAAGTCAAATTTTTTGCCTTATGTTCCCTCACAGCCTAAGAGAGCACAGCATTATCAAATGCAGTCCTTTCGTTCACAAAGAAACAAGAAAGTCCGAGGTGCATCCTTTCTTGCCAGAGGGAGGGGCAGAGGAAAGAAGCTGCACAATACAGCTAGTTCCCAGGAACAGAAGTCCTCCCCGGCCTCTGCAAAATCCACCGCATGACGCTGGGGCTCCACTGGCGGAGTCGGGGCCAGTGGGGGCGCGTCTTCGGAATTTCAGCCACATGTGGGTTCACTCCCAGGTGGATCCCTGGGCAATAGAAATTGTGTCTCGGGGTTACAAGCTGGAATTCGAAGAGGTGCCTCCTCGCCGGTTTTTCAAATCTGCCCTACCGTCTTCCCCCCTAGAGAGGGAGATAGTGTTAAATGCAATACAAAAATTGTATCTTCAGCAGGTGGTGGTCGAGGTTCCCCTCCTTCAACAGGGAAGGGGATATTATTCGACCATGTTTGTGGTTCCGAAACCGGACGGTTCGGTCAGACCCATATTGAATTTAAAATCTCTGAACCTATACTTGAAGAGGTTCAAGTTCAAGATGGAATCGCTAAGAACGGTCATCGCCAGCCTGGAAGGGGGGGATTTTATGGTGTCACTGGACATAAAGGATGCGTACCTTCATGTCCCCATTTATCCACCTCATCAGGCGTACCTAAGATTTGCGGTACAGGACTGTCATTACCAATTTCAGACGTTGCCGTTTGGTCTCTCAACGGCTCCGAGGATTTTCACCAAGGTAATGGCGGAAATGATGGTGCTCCTGCGCAAGCAGGGTGTCACAATTATCCCGTACTTTGACGATCTCCTCATAAAAGCGAGATCAAGAGAGCAGTTGCTGAACAGCGTATCTCTTTCACTGAAAGTGTTACAACAACACGGCTGGATTCTCAATATCCCAAAGTCGCAGTTGGTTCCTACGACTCGTCTGCCTTTCTTGGGCATGATTCTGGACACGACCCAGAAAAGGGTTTTTCTTCGGATAGAAAAAGCCCAGGAACTTATGACTCTGGTCAGGAACCTTTTGAAATCAAGACAGGTGTCCGTGCATCATTGCACTCGAGTCCTGGGAAAGATGGTGGCCTCATACGATGCCATTCCCTTTGGCAGGTTCCATGCGAGGACTTTCCAATGGGATCTGTTGGACAAGTGGTCCGGATCACATCTACAGATGCATCGGTTGATCACCCTGTCCCCCAGGGCCGGGGTGTCGCTCCTGTGGTGGCTGCAGAGTGCTCACCTTCTCGAGGGCCGCAGATTCGGCATTCAGGATTGGATCCTGGTGACCACGGACGCAAGCCTCCGAGGTTGGGGAGCAGTCACACAGGGAAGAAATTTACAGGGTCTTTGGTCAAGTCAAGAGACTTGTCTGCCCATCAGCATCCTGGAACTAAGGGCCATATGCAACGCCCTACGTCAAGCGGAGGCCTTACTTCGCGACCAACCAGTTCTGATCCAGTCAGACAACATCACCGCAGTGGCTCATGTAAACCGCCAAGGCGGCACAAGGAGCAGAGCGGCAATGGCGTAAGCTACCAGGATTCTTCGCTGGGCGGAGAATCATGTAAGCGCACTGTCAGCAGTGATCATTCCGGGAGTGGACAACTGGGAAGCAGACTTCCTCAGCAGACACGACCTACACCCAGGAGAGTGGGGACTTCATCCAGAAGTTTTCGTACAGATTGTGAGTCGGTGGGAACTGCCACAGATAGACATGATGGCGTCCCGCCTCAACAAAAAGCTACAGCGGTATTGCGCCAGGTCCAGAGACCATCAGGCAGTAGCGGTAGACGCCCTCGTGACACCGTGGGTGTTCCGGTCCGTCTATGTTTTTCCTCCTCTTCCTCTCATACCCAGGGTGTTGAGAATAGTAAGAAGAAAAGGAGTGAGAACAATCCTCGTTGTTCCAGATTGGCCACGACGGACCTGGTATCCAGATCTGCAGGAAATGCTCACGGAAAATCCGTGGCCTCTTCCTCTAAGGCAGGACCTGTTGCAACAGGGACCCTGTCTGTTCCAAGACTTACCGCGGCTGCGTTTGACGGCATGGTGGTTGAACGCCGGATCCTAGCGGAAAAAGGTATTCCGGTTGAGGTTATCCCTACGCTGATAAAGGCTAGGAAGGAAGTAACCGCAAAACATTATCACCGTATATGGCGAAGATATGTTTCTTGGTGTGAGGCCAGGAATGCTCCTACGGAAGAATTCCATCTGGGCCGTTTCCTTCACTTCCTACAAACTGGAGTGGATTTGCGCCTTAAATTAGGCTCCATTAAGGTCCATATTTCGGCCCTATCCATTTTCTTTCAAATAGAATTGGCTTCTCTCCCAGAAGTTCAGACTTTTGTTAAGGGAGTACTGCATATTCAGCCTCCGTTTGTGCCTTGGGACCTTAATGTGGTCTTGGACTTCCTAAAGTCACACTGGTTTGAACCACTGAAAACGGTGGAGTTGAAATATCTCACTTGGAAGGTGGTCATGTTATTAGCCCTAGCTTCGGCTAGGCGAGTGTCGGAATTAGCGGCTTTATCACATAAAAGCCCCTATCTGGTTTTCCATATGGATAGAGCGGAATTGCGGACACGTCCTCAGTTCCTGCCAAAAGTGGTTTCATCCTTTCATATGAACCAACCTATTGTGGTGCCTGTGGTTACACGGGACTTAGAGGATTCCGAGTCCCTTGATGTGGTCAGGGCTTTGAAGAATTATGTAGCCAGGACGGCTAGAGTCCGAAAAACAGAAGCACTGTTTGTTCTGTATGCAGCCAACAAGCTTGGCGGCCCTACTTCAAAGCAGACTCTTGCTCGCTGGATCTGTAACACGATTCAGCAAGCGCATTCTACGGCTGGTTTGCCGTTACCAAAATCGGTCAAGGCCCATTCCACTAGGAAAGTGGGCTCTTCTTGGGCGGCTGCCCGAGGGGTCTCGGCACTACAGCTGTGTCGAGCTGCTACTTGGTCGGGTACAAACACCTTTGCAAAATTCTATAAGTTTGATACCCTGGCTGAGGAGGACCTCATGTTTGCTCAATCGGTGCTGCAGAGTCATCCGCACGCTCCCGCCCGTTTGGGAGCTTTGGTATAATCCCCAGCATCCTCTAGGACATTAGAGAAAATAAGATTTTACTTACCGGTAAATCTATTTCTCGTAGTCCGTAGAGGATGCTGGGCGCCCGTTCCAAGTGCGGACTTCTTCTGCAATACTTGTATATAGTTATTGCTTCAATAAGGGTTACGTTATTGTTGCATCGGGCGTGAACTGATGCTATGTTATTGTCATACTGTTTACTGGATTGTTATCACAAGTTATACGGTGTGATTGGTGTGGCTGGTATGAATCTTGCCCTTGGATTAACAAAAATCCTTTACTCGTACTGTCCATCTCCTCTGGGCACAGTTCTCTAACTGAGGTCTGGAGGATGGGCAGAGAGGGAGGAGCCAGTGCACACCAGGAACTAAATTCTTTCTTAAAGTGCCCATGTCTCCTGCGGATCCCGTCTCTCCCCATGGTCCTTACGGAGTCCCCAGCATCCTCTACGGACTACGAGAAATAGATTTACCGGTAAGTAAAATCTTATTTTTTTTATAAAACTGTTTTCTGTGACTCAGATTTATTTGGATATAATATTATATGTATTTAGCTTGAATAATAGCGCCTGCATGAATTCTATGGTACTGTTGTATTTTTCCTTTTCAATGTTTTTTTTTTCTTTTCTGTATGTCATTAAACTGTTGTCTTCATGATTATCTAGATGTATTAGCACTCCTTCTTTTATTTATATCTGTTACTGGAGGAGGTTGGTCAAACCTCTATTGTAGCTGTTATTTACCAGACCTACCTCATATGTTTAGACTGCCTAAATTCCTTATTCTGATATTCCTTCATGTTTATGATTCATTGTAACCATAAGTTTGGTTAAGCAGAGTGACATTTTATTGGCGCAAACTGGAAACGTTTTTTCCCCCATAGATTTAAAATGGTAATGGCGGGACTGGTATGTGACATTTTATATGTATACACCGGGGTATCGTTAAAAGTGGTGGCAGTGTAGGCCCGCGTGCACCACACACACCAGCTGCATTTTTACGGAGGAGGGGGGTGGGCCCCTTCCTCACCACAACACAGTAGACTCTGTCATTGTGCCAGAGTCTACTGCGCATGTGTAGGGCTCTGGAAACATGGTGCCCGCCATGTTCTGGAGACTAAGACCCTACTGTTTCCTCCCACAAGCCCAAAAATATACTGGTAGGTTAATTGGTTCCCAACAAAATTAACACTAACGTGAATGTGTCTGTGTGTACATGTGGTAGGGAATATAGATTGTAAACTCCACTGGGGCAGGGACTAATATGAATGGCCAAATATTCTCTGTAAAGCGCTGCGGAATATGTGTGCGCTGTATAAATAACTGGTAATGAATAACATAAATACTGCGCATGCGCATCGGCCATTTTGATTGCATTTTTTTTTTTAGCGTGACTGCAGCTCCGACGCGAGACTCTGGAAAGGTAGCACAGTGTGCATAAAGCAGAAGAGGATTTAGTGTGACCCTTAGGGCCATATTCAATTAGCAGTGATAACGGACTTATCACGTGAAAAGTCCGGTTTTCGGGTGAAAAACCGGACTTTTCACGTGAAATGCAATTACAGCCTATTCAATTATCCTGGAAAATTTATCGGTGATCATGTTTTCACTAATTTCACTTCACCTTCTCTGAAGCAGGTGAAAAGTTGGGAAAAGTCACTATGTTAAGGTAAAAATGTTTGGATATGGTACAGAACTCCTGGGACACCCCCCTTTATGACTAATTAGGCACGTTGAAGTTTTTAATTATTTTTGATTGGCCAATAATGACATGTCATTTTTGGGGTGAAAAAGTAAAAAGTGATGGAAATTGGGGTTCAAGGTATGGGACAGGTATATTGGGGTGCTTTTATGAGTGGGACAGGTGTTTTTTAGGCTTGCAGATGGGAGTAATCGGTCTGTTTCCACTTTTTTTTAAAGTACCCTAAAATGACCCAAATATATACTTATACCCATTTTCATGTACCCCAAATTTAGTGAGAGCATTTATTTTGCTCAAAAAAACTTGCTTTCTATCATTTTTTTGCATTTAAAAAAAATGCATATAACCGCCATTTCACACAATTTAAGTCCACAAAAACTCTCTAATGTGATCTCTAACACACTTCTCTTCTGTTTTCCTATGTTAGTTTAGCATTTTTTGGGGTACAGGCTGATTTCCCCATTTTCACCTGCACTTTTCACTGCAAGAATTTTCACGTGAAACCCGGTCGGAATTGAATAGGTCGAAAAATGGAGCGTTTTCGCGGCAATTTTCGGCCGATTGCCGCGAAAAATTTTCGGGCGAAAAATTGCCGCGAATTTGCGGATAATTGAATATCCCCCTGTATGTATGATTGGAGAACTAGGCATGGTTGTGCAAAACCACATTTCTTGAGTTTAAGCATACCCTGTGTCTTGGAAAGGAGCATTACAATAACAACAGAGTTGCTGTATAAACATCTTAAAGACTGTCTACCTGTATGTAAACATGTCATTAATAGTAATGGTATCATACTAATGATAGAACGTCATCACAGTACTAGTGGTAGTATGTCATCCTGTCACATACCTCATGATAAAAAAACAAAGACGCTCCTGAAAATCAACCAATACCCTAACAGCATTATCCAAAACTAAAAATATAGAAAGGTGAAGGAAATACAGAGACGCACAGCCCACATACAGACCGAAAACACTCATTAGCAAAATGGGAAGAGAGTTTGAATTAGAATGGAAAAGCAAGAAGGAGAAATTAAGCAGGAGAGGAGGGTGGGGGGGGGGGGGGTGCAAAATGGAGGAAAAACACACATGGAGGCACAACATCTAGGGTTGGTTCTATATCGGAGGGGCTGAAGGGACCTTGTGATGTATTGAGGGGAGGAGCTACGTCACCAGGGGGAGGAGCTACGGGCGAACAGGGTACCCGAAAAGTACCCTCGCGGGCTCGCTTCGCTCGCCACGCTTCGGGCACGGTGGCTCGCTCCGCTCCGCTTCACTCACCACCTAATTACTAAAGGTAATAGTTGGTGGCGTGGATAGTAGAGGAACTATCCCGCTGGCCTAGCTCCTCCCCCTTGCATCATAACTCCTCCCCCTTACGGAAAAGGTCCCTTAGCTCACTTGATTCTAGCATCTACCCAACATCTAGTACTGTACAGGATTATTGTTCTTGTACTCTGATATGAGACTGTTGCCTTTTTAAAAACTGTTTACATATAAATTGATAAATATGCAGTGGGTTTTCCCTGCATACTAAAGTGCCATTAAATGTGTTACTGATTCATTTCTAGACACAGTTTGAGGTATTAACAGCAGGGGTAATTGCAGGGCTGGCTCTACCATTAGGCAGCTGCCAAGGGCGCCTGGATCTGGGGGCACCACTGAGTCTGCCTATCACAAAATTAAGGCGGTCTCTGGACGAAACATCCTTGTTGTACTTAATGCAAGTGGTGGCTGTGGAAGTTATAAGTCGCACTTTCATCTGAAGGGCTGGGAAGTTGGCATTGGTGGTTGGGGGCAGTGGGCTGAAGTTTTGCCTGAGGTGCCGGGAAACCTTGCACTGGGTAAATGCCAGATTTCTAGATGGGACTTACTGAGCAGTTTTCTTGAATGTAGTTGTATTTAATGCAGAATAACATTGTTTTATAGTGTAAAAAATGTAAATTGTACACGCACATATTGTAAACATTTTGTACACTAGATGGCAGACATATGAAGGGTGTGCATGTATGTGTGATGTGCATTCTCCACCCAGTCAGAATCTCAAATGACCACTAAGCTCTGTATTTGGCTGTACAGGCTGAGTAGAGGAAGGGAAGGAGAAGGGCCTACCAGGCAGCAACTTCTTCCTTTGTCATGTTTACTTTCTCTTATGTCCTAGAGGATACTGGGGTCCACATTAGTACCATGGGGTATAGATGGGTCCACTAGGAGCCTTGGGCACATTAAGAAATCAATAGTGTGCACTGGCTCCTCCCTCTATGCCCCTCCTACCAGATACTCAGTTTAGAAAATGTGCCGGAGGAGCCGGTCACGTTTGGGAAGCTCCTCAAGAGTTTTCTGCTTTTTATTTTTTATTTTTTGTTTTCAGGCAGGTCTGGTTGGCACCAGACTGCCTGCTTCGTGGGAGGAGAACGGTCCAACCTCCTTAGGGTTAATGGTCCCGTTTACCGCTGACAGGATACTGAGCTCCTGAGGGTCCTATTTGCAAGCCCCACCACGGCGAGCGTACAGACTCTCAGCACGCTGCCTCCCCTAACAGAGCCAGAAGTAAAAAGAGTGGTGAGCAGGTGGCTGGCGTCCCGGTTAGCAAAAAACAAGAACTCTGCTTAAAAAAGAGGCTGCTAGTGTAGCACTGGATAAAAGCAAGTAACCACTCAGCTGAGCTGGTAAGTTGGCTAGTGCTTTTGCAAAGGAAGAGGCAACAGTGATAGTGGCAAACTCACATACAGAGGGGAATGACAATCCACAGCCGCATACTAGGGCCAGCCACCAGCATGCACAATAGTTTGGGTTCTTGATCACCCTATTACAAGGCAGTAAGGGGGGTTTCAGGCACCTGGACCTCCTCTAAGTGTGTACTTGAATAGCCCCTGGAAATGACCATATTTTTCATTATTGGGCATCTATACAGGACAGTGGCCCCCATTTATCAAGCCTTGGAGAGTGATAAATAGCACGGTGATAAAGTACCAGCCAATCAGCTCCTAACTGCCATGTTACAGGCTGTGTTTGAAAAATGACAGTTAGGAGCTGGTTGGCTGGTGCTTTATCACCGTGCTATTTATCACTCTCCAAGGCTTCATAAATCTGGGCCAGGGCTTTTTGTTTTGTTTTTAAAAAGCAATACTCTAAATCTCCTCTTTTACTCTATAACTAAGTTTAATTTAGATATGGTGTGCATGTATGTGTGCGGGGTAGAAAGGCTTACAAAATGTTGGCAAGTAATGAAAATTTTCTTTAAAAAACACTGTTCAAAAGTTGCTTTTGAAATAAAAATAATGTTAAAATTTAAGTAAAAGAAAATATAGATTTTATGCTTTTCAGTATATTGCCGTTTTGGGGCAGCTAGTTTTTTTTGTTTGATTGTTTTTTGTATTTTTTTTTAAACCAGAACCATGTTTTGCTGAAATACATTAGATTAATAAGTATATTGTAATAAAGTGGTGTAAGCACAATTGGGTTATATAGTGGTCTATTCAATGCATGTCTGATCCTTTCCGATGGAAAGGATCGACAATGCAGTATTCAATATGCTCCCAAATCTGGCTATTCTCGAAAATGTCAATCCAACTTTCTTTAAAGTCTGATTAACATTGTTGAAAACGGGACTAAAAACTGTGAGATTTGGCCGCAAATCCTAAAAAAAAAAAGAAGAAGCTAATCCGCCGATCCTCGTGTTTTCCGACAAGTCTGAATTGCTGACCTGTTGGAAAATCGGCAGTCCTATTGAATAGGTCGAATCGCGATTCCGACAAGACGGCAGTTCCGATTATAATTGAATACACCCCATCGGATTGGAATTACCAAAAGTGGATGTGGTTTAAATTTATTACAGTTTAAAAAAAAAAAAATAATAATAATCCCCTTTTATATATAATAGAATTCCTCACCATATTCCATGTCAGCCCATTACGCTCTTAAAGAATAACCACCTTGGAGTTTGTGGTTCTGAACTAAATAAATGGTTTGTGTTTTTTTGTTTTTTTTTAACAAAACCAAAACATGTACTAGTACAGTAAGTTAATGCTTGTGTTTGTGTGTCAGAATTGTGGGACTGATGTGAATGAAAAAAACTTTCTCTGTAAATGATCGGTAAAATTTTAGTGCTAAATAAGGTTACTAAGTTGTACAACCAAGTAATTTGGTCTTCCTTGTGTAGTCTGTTCACTTCTAAGAGCAATTGATAAAACCTAAAGGTTGATGCACTGTATATGTAATTGCTGCATTATACAAAATGAGATGCAGTGAGGTGTGTGCATTTACTGTAAAATGATGTGAAAATAAAGTTTTTTGCTTTGTAAAGCTATTTTGCAGGGGTTGGGTATGATATGTTGACAGTCATGTCGGCATGAGAACGTTGCCGTTGATCATGTAGACAGTGATGAAATGGTGACACATTAGAATGTCGACATGCTTTCCCTGATGGCCCTGCTGTGACTTGGCTGCAGCAGCCCCAGAGACGTCTTTAGAGTGCCGAAGGTCATGTGACTGACTTCCGGGCACATTTTCCTCCGTTTATCAGTCACACACCTTTCCAAACACTCCTACAAACTGTTTAGGTGTCACATCAGTGTTGGTGCTAGACTAGTGAATTCCAGCTGCATCTGGCATGTGTGCTAGAAGTTTGGGCACTTTGGGCTACCTTGTGCAATCAATAAATGCTATGTTTGTAAGAATTTACTTTTTTTTTATGCCGAACAGTGCGTTTTCAGAACTGCAGATTTTCAGTGACTTTGACGACTGAATCAGACTTGTTTGAATTTATTGCTATTGTCATTTTAAATCCTGTAATGAAAGCTGCAGATCAGTTATTTTTCCCCCTTGGCACTATAACTTGTAGACTGGAGTTCCCACTGGCTTGTTTCGACCTCCTTTCACCGGATTGGATACGGTATACTGCTAACGGGATGCTGTCTGTCAGGATCTTGACAGCGGCATCCCCCCAGCCATAATGCTGGCAGCGAGTGCCCTCGCTGGCTCGCTGCACTCACAATGCTACGGGCCTGGTGGTGAGCTTTCATGGGTTCTATTCACCCTTGTGTGGTGGAGTGGACCCACCACCCGAGTGGAAATACTGAGGAAGGGGGAGGGGGGAGGCCGGCATTTTCCGGCATCGGGATCCTGACACCCGGTATATTAAATACGTCCCCCTTTCACCCATTATTCTCTTTATTCTCTGTTAAATGCAACAATAATATTAACATTTAATGCTGTTATAAACCATCAATGCAAATTTTAGCTGCCTAATTTGCTAATATGTACCCTTTTCATACTTGCCTATTCTCCCGGAAGGTGCTCGAGAATATCAATTTTTTTGGGGGGTAACCCCATGGAGCCCTAAATGAGGGATGGATCTTCCACATCCCGCTCACTTCCTAGTGAAGTGGGCAGAGTGGGGATATAATACCTGGAATCACTGGTCCGTATGAAGGGAATAGGGCTAAAATGATGTGGATGGAGCTGTTTTAGCCCCACCCCCTTCCCCACAGAACTGTAATTTGCAGCATTTTGTTGGAATAGGGGCAGGGCCTAATGACGAGAGCCTGCCCCCTGTGTGTCCTCTTCAGGAACCTCCCTGAAAAGAGAAACATGAAGTAGGCAAGTACTGTATGATCATTTTGGTTTATTTTAAGTACTAATACCCCTCTGCAGGGCCACAGACCTAGCCACATTTTACAGTAACTTAATCAATGCATTTATATCACAGACTCTGGTCTCAATACTGACAATATCTTGGAGGCAAAAAATCAGGTTCCATTTATTTGTGGTTTTCTCTGCGTCCCAATGCACTGTTTACTATTTTACAGATGGATCCTAGTGCCAAGGAATTGTTAAGTAATTGTCATGAGATTCATTCTGTTAGTACACAGCTGGGCACTCGAGTTACAGAACATCTGCTTCTCTTTATACTTTTCTTGTTACACTGGTTCTCAGACACCGCCAGTAAGAGCTCACTAGCTAAATGTGTTACATTGTTCTCTACAATACTGACTTGCAATATTGCACAGAAAAACGGACAAAAGAGTTACAAGTCCTAAGTCTGACAGGGAGGCTTGTAGTTCACTGCCAGGCCACACCTGTCGTGCGCTTTGAGAGAGAAGACCATGCTCTTCACACATCCGCATGGCTATGTACAGCGGAGCATACAGAAGTTTGAAAGCACATGGGGTTGGGTGCTAAATTAGAATTTTAAACCTGACCTATATTTTTTATTTTTTATTTCTGTAGCTTTTTAATATTCAATAATTGTGCTATATATATTATATTGAATAGCAATTATTGATTATGGCATATGCATGCGTAATTGCATACATTGTTTGGGCACTCTCATCATTGTGTACTACTAAACCAGCTTTTATTCTTGCTTTAGGAGTTTCCCCCCACTACAGTTGTGTTCACACTAACCTATTCTCCAATTGCCCCGAACAGCCCCATTTGGCACAGCATCGATGCAACTAAAGGCCCGTACACACTGGTCGATGTATCGGCCGTTCTCTTGAACGGCCGATACATCGCGGGACCGTCGGCCAGTGTGTACGGGCGATACGTCTGTGAACTCCGTCGTTCACAGACGTATCGCGTCGGCCGCGCAGCACAGCCGACAGCCAATATATGTAACGATATATTGGCGCGTCGCTGTGTGTGTACGGGGCGGTCGGCCGACCGCCCGTACACATGCTGCGGCGGCCGGCGGTGATTGACAGGTGAACTGGGCGGGCGCGAGCACCCGCCCGCCCAGTTCATGACGTCAGTCTCCCGATGGATCGGGCAGTGTGTATGCACAGCACACTGCCCGATCCGTACATAGATATATCTGCAGATCAATTGATCTGCAGATATATCTAATAGTGTGTACCCACCTTAAGCCGTGCCATGCATGTTGCCACTTGCCACACAGTTTTGTACCATCTTAAGGTGGGTACACACTATTAGATATATCTGCAGATCAATTGATCTGCAGATATATCTATGTACGGATCGGGCAGTGTGCTGTGCATACACACTGCCCGATCCGTCGGGGGACTGACGTCATGAACTGGGCGGGCGGGCGCTCGCGCCCGCCCAGTTCAGCTGTCAATCACCGCCGGCCGCCGCAGCATGTGTACGGGCGGTCGGACGACCGCCCCGTACACACACAGCGACGGGCCAATATATCGTTAGATATATTGGCTGTCGGCTGTGCTGCGCGGCCGACGCGATACGTCTGTGAACGACGGAGTTCACAGACGTATCGCCCGTACACACTGGCCGACGGTCCCGCGATGTATCGGCCGTTAAAGAGAACGGCCGATACATCGACCAGTGTGTACGGGCCTTTAGTCTCATCACTAATGTCATAAAAGTAAAGTGCATGAGTACCCTGATACTGCCGCTGGCATTGCATGCCAAAGAGGTGTTTGACTCAGAATAAAATAAATCACTGTGGACCGATTGAGTGAGCCACACCATGCATACTAGAGCAGAACATTTTCCTTAATCTATGACTTTATACCAACTCCAGTGTGACAAAAATATTAATTCCAAGCACCAGTATGCTAAAAGTGACCTATGTTATGCTGCAACACGGATGTTAATTAAGTTATAATTAACTTATTTCCAGTTTCAGCTTTTGGGTCACTAATTTGTCAGTATTTGGTTGAGTTTATTCTTCCACTTGTACAATATTTACTGAGCCACTGGCTGCTGTATTCCCCCAGACTATAATAGATCCACTACCATGTTGGCAGAGTGGTCTTGTTTTTCTTCAAAATGCAAACTTTGCTTTCGCCGAATGTATCCTTTGTGTTTTGTGTTCTAATAGTAAAATGTTAGTTTCATCTGTCCCTGATGACACTTTGCTCCAAAAGTAGATCAGTGTTATATAAGCAGTGCTTTCCTTTGGTCCACTGTTTTGATGGGTTGGGTATGGAATCCTGGCGGCTGGAATCCTGGCGGCCAGAATACAGACGCCGGAAATCCTGGCCGCCGGAATGCCGGCAGTGGGGCAAGCGCTAGAAAGACCCTTGCGGGCTCGCCACGCTGCTGTCTCGGTGACTCACTGCGCTTGCCACAGGATCTATTCCCACTCTATAGGTGTTGTGGATACCCACGAGTGGGAATAGCCCTGGTGCAGCTGTCTGCATTCTCGGCGGTGAGGATCCCAGCGTCCCGACTGCCGAGATATTAACTACATCCCGTTTTGATGTATGTTAAATACTTGTGAGTTTCATTTAAACTGTGATATGTTGTTTGTAATTTGTGGATCTATCCAAATTTATAAGAAGTTGTAATAACAATGTATTTATTTTGTAATAGCCTGTACCTGGCTTGATTTAAAGCCTACTGAGTCAATCCAGCTTTGAGTCATAATAAAATATTTTGACTCAAATGAAAATGTAGCTTGTTGTCTAGAAATGTTTACGCCTGTGGTGATCCTCCTACAACTAGCATCAATACACCATGTGATGCAAGATGTCTGGCATGACTGAGCCACCAAGTCCTGTGCGACTGATGGCTCTGGGATACCTTTTTACCCAAAAATGTGTCTTCTGTATTGTCTGTATGTATGTGCGGGGTAAACTTGACAACTACTGAACTGCTTTTGATGGGGTTTCCACTGAAATGTTCTTTGAGATCCTCAGAGTAACATAGGCTATGAATCATCTTACTGTTGATGGGCTAATCAGCAAACAAAAAACAAATATAAAAAAATGGTGGGAGACAACTTGTGGCCAAAAAGTTGAATGCTCTTAGGCTGCAAATTAGAGACTAGGCTATGAGTCATCTTGCTATTATGTTAATTAGCCACACACACAAACCCACCCACCACACATACACATATATACACACACCCACACACATGCATATCGTTCTATATACTATTAATAGAATCAGTAGTTTGTACATGTTTGTGATAACACTCAAACTACTGAAAAGATTTTGATCGGGTTTTCACTGACATGTTCCTTGAGATCATCTGAGTAATATAGGCTATGAATCATCTCGCTATCATGTGAATTGGCTAATTAGCTAACAAAATCATGAATGTATTAAACCATCTCTGTTGTCGTTGCACAGAGCAAGTAATGTGGGGATCAGGGTCCTGTCAGAACCCTGAGCAGTCAGCCAGAAGCCACAATGGGCACCCGAGTCTGCAGCATTTCAGTGAGGGATATGCAGCGACAGACAAATGTTATTAGTTCTCTCAGTGCACTGCATGAATATATATTAACAGTTTCTTATATAGTGCAGCATATTCCGTTGCACTTTACAATTAGAACAACAGTAATAGAACAAAACTGGGTAAAAACAGAAAGACATAGAGGTAGGAAGGCACTGCTCGCAAGCTTACAATCTATAGATGTATATGTGTGTGTGTTTATTTTATCCAAAAAATATTAGGTCGGTACCGATAATTGTGCTACTGGTGCCTCCCTACAGCTCGGCCGTCAATAGGTTCAGTAAAACTGCATTTTGGGGTGTAACGCTATATGTCAGTGGTTACCAAACTCTGTCCTCAAGGAGCTCTAACAGTCCAGATATTAAATATATCCATGCTTGTCCACAAGTGACTGTGCTGAGCCATGGATATAATTAAAACCTGGACCGTTTGTGCTGCTTGATGACTGAATATGGGAACCACTGCTATACAGTATGTATTCAAAATCTTACTACAGATTGAGTATCAAATTATGCTACAGGTAGTAGTTTCACTTAATTATTTTTACGCATGTGACTAAAATAATGTTTCACCTGCATTTCTCAACGTGACAGAGTTGGGTGAGTTACAGTTTTAAGTGTTACGTTTATGTCTTCATATTCTTGTATATCACAATATGCACTTTACATGGAGTGAGTGAAAATACATGCTTAGCAATATTCTCAGTAGCTGAAATCATTATATAATACAACTGATGACTGGAGGGAATGCAAACCATCACACTTACCCACTTTGAATATATGGGCTTTTGTTCTGTGACAGGATTTAGCCATCATTACCCAAGCTTCATGCTATTCAGAGATCATGAATAATACCAATATAAGAAAAACCTGTCATTTTCTCAAATTCCTTCTAGCTTCCAGGTAAAGCAAACACAACAGATAATGTAGATGGGACATGAATAATAAAATAGACTTGATTGCTCTATGAGAACGTTAGCAGCCTTGTCAAATGAGGCACTGAGAGCTTTTAGAGGCGGTTGTTCGATAAGACTGCGTTAAACCTGTGAAGGTGTGTTTAAAAGCTGGCAGTATAAAGGACATATCTTCTACTATCCAGCAGAGCCAGTATCAAGGGACGTGTATAGTATATATAAATGGAGGCCGACAAGGTGTAAAGCACACATCATTTTACACAGCTCAGTGATTGTAAGGAATACTTTACTGGTCTTACAGAAATGCATATATAAAGGGAATGCATGGGGTAAATCTGGCAAATATTTATGTAGAAGGGTGACATAACTTCGCATTCTTAAAACCACTGCTCCTCACTTGTGTCCATGTTGCTTGGCCGTTTTTACTTCTTGCATAGTTTCTGAATTGATTGCTTTCTCTGTGATGATAATTAGGGATACTAATTTTAATAATGCATTCACAACATTTCCTAAAGTGCTTTTGTTTAGTAAAAATTCTACCAACAATATACAGGTTGAGTATCCCATATCCAAATATTCCGAAATACGGAATATTCTGAAATACAGATTTTTTTTGAGTGAGATAGTGAAACCTTTGTTTTCTGATGACTCAATATCACCATGATATCTCATTATGGTGTGCAGTTATTCCAAGATACGGAAAAATCCGATATCCAATATACTTCTGGTCCCAAGCATTTTGGATAAGGGATATTCATCCTGTACTAAGTTTTATTTATTTTTGACAATATCAGTAAAATTTATTATGTTTCATTTTGCATGTGCTAACATTTCCAGTTTAAGGATTGTCTGGTGGGCAAAAGGGCATGGGCACAGGGGTTAATGGGCTTATCAGATCTAGGACATGACCTGCTAGATTTAGGGCTGGGACATTTTTGTCTTGTTTTTGTTACTTCTTTGTTGAGGAATGCTGGGATGTTTATTTAACTTTTGATATAATTTACATTTAACCACAGGGAGGTAATTAATTTGCGGCTGTTGGGATCCCAGCGATCAGGATACCGATGTCGGAATCCCGACAGCTGATAATGCCTACAGCTGGAATTCCGTTTCACAGGGGCTATTCCCACTCATGTGTGTCCACGACACCCATAGAGTGGGAATTGATCCTATGGTGAGCGCAGCAAGCTACCGAGCCCCCAAGGGGACTCGTAGAACTCGCCCTGCTACCGGCATTCTGGCGGGCGGGATGCCGCTGTCTGGATATACATATGTAATCCGAACCACAATGTGCAATAAAATATGTTTAAAATCAGTGTACAAATGTTTTGTTAAATAAGTATAATAATGGTTGTGAGTGTGCAAGTGTATATAATGTACGTGCTTTGGTTAAAAAAAATATTTTTTTACCATGTTTGCTTGAGAATGTTACACTGATTTTAATTATGGAGCAAATACGTATACAAATATAAATCAAGTGTACATGAATGTTTTGTATTTGTAAGCCATTACTTGATTAAAACTGACATTTGCCTGCTGGCTGCACCACCTGCTAATAACCTACAATGATTATATGCAGTGAAGTGTATAGATGCTATTGTTTAGCCTAGGTTTAACTGATGGTTCACTATGAGATTTGTAGTTGTATAATTAAATGGACACTGTGACTGGTTGTTCCAGATGCTTTACATAGTTATTTATGGTTGGCTGAATGTTAAGCATTTGTGGATTGTTCGTGAAATATTAAGCTGGGCATACACTATCCAATTATCTGGTAGATTATCTGACAGATCTGGCTGATTGGAATAAAAATCTGGTAATGGATGAGAGCAAATGACATTTGACCATTTGCTCCCAAACACTGGAAAACAGGCAATCTGTAGTTCATATAAATTGGTTAAATCACAGATTTAACTAATTTGTCTGAAAACAGGTTTTGTCCATTTTCCAGTGTTTGGGATAAAATGGGCGATTGTCATTTGCTCTCATCCATTATCAGATTTTCATTCCAACCAGCCAGATCTGTCAGATAATCTACCAGATAATTGTGTAATGTATGCCCAGATTTAGTATTTGTTTATTGACTTTAATTTCTACAACACCTAAATTATTTTGTTAAGGTGTGTACACACGGTGAGATAAATCTGTAAGATTTTGGCTAGTCAAAATCTTAAGGAAAGTTAGTGCACATCTCAAGGTGTTAAGCAGCTTGCGATACCGATTCGATCCCGATGCGCACTCCCGTGGGGTCGGTTTCACAAGGATAGCTAGACTGTGCAAGCAAATCAATCTTGACTATCTAATGTACTATCTAGTACAAAGTATAGTCAAAATTGGCACTTAGTCAAAATCGTACATAGACAAAATCGAAAGTACAGATAGTCAAAGTCTGGGCTCTGGGGGAGTTAAAGGGAAATCGCATAGTCAAAATTAGGCATAGCAAGGATCTCACCGTGTGTACACACTTTTAGCCCTAAATTAATTAATTTGATAGTGGAGTGTTTTGCTTTATAATTATTAGTTTAGTTTATAAAGAAATGTGGTGGTTTTGATATTAATCAAAGCATCATCTGAGTTTTGTACTACATTAGAATCAAAATTCTGTTTGTTTGTTTTTGTTTGTTCCTGGATGCAGTAAAAACAACCTTTTTGGTTCAATCCGTTACACAGGATCAAGAAAGATGAAGCATTTTTAGCACCCTACAAACGGATCCATTGTTTTCCAGCACTTAACTAATTAAGTCGCTGGCCTCTGAGACTGTCAGAAATTCTTGAAAAGAACTAAACTGCCGTTAAGTTTAAGCCTCCCATGAATTCTGTCTTATAGTATTTGGCCATTCCCTCCTCTCAGCCTTCTGAATGCAGCAGGATAAATCCTGGATTTTTTACATTTTCCACCGCTTGCTGCTGGATTGTGTTTGGGTCCTATGGAGAAGGGAAGCAGCCAGTGGTATCGTTAGATGCACAGATTGTTTATATGTGACTGTTTTACAACAGCTTAAGTCAACTACAATTTGGTACTCTTCATTGTATTAGCAGTAATCATAACCAATTAAATTTTCTCCATTGTTACATTCACATCATTACTTGCCCAAGTGGGGCATACAATCTACATTCCCTAACCCCCCCCCCCCCCCCCCCCCCCCACACACACACACACACACACACACACACACACACACACACACACAGTACACTATGGTTGTTATTTTTTTTTCTGAATTCAAGTACCAGTATAGTCAGTGTTTGTTTATGGAGGAAACTGGAACACCTGGAGGAAACCCATGCAAATCCTGGGAGAACATACAAATTACACACAGTTAAGCCATAAAGTAGATCACTTTCTATTATTGTGGATTTATTTGTGAATTGTCCAGCAGCATACTGTAACTCTGGCAAACTCTCAAGGTAACCCTCCGTAGGTATCAGCATTGCCAAACAGGGAACCAGCAGACGAAGAGGGAGCTGTACAGAGTGCTGGTCATAGGCACTCCAGGGGACACAGCCACACCAACGTGAAGCTGTGGGGGTACCGCGGGGACCCCAGCCTCCACAGACGGGACCTAACGACAGAGGAGCCTCCCCGGGTAGTTGACAGACAGCGCAAGGGGGGGGGGGGGGGGTTTGACGGGCTCAGCAGACAGCAGCGTCAGTGTGGTTGCAGCAGACTATGATCCGGAAGTCCGGAAATCCAGGCTGTGGCTTCGGCCTATCCAGCGCTGGAGCATATGTCAGTATAGCCACCCTGTAGTTATGCCACTGAATTGGCATGATGTCCATGACTGCACATCATGTAGCTCATATCCATGCTTGCTTCTAAGACTTCATGTGAAAAACTCCACCTAATTCATTGCCTCCAGTCACCATTCCTTGCTCTGTGTTCTTAAATTATTTGCCATATCAATAGTAAAAGTGAATCTAAAACAGGGACATTGGCGGGGGGGGGGGGGGGGGGGGGGGGGGGGGGGGGGGGGGGATTTATTGAATCAAAACTCCCCCACTGTGAGTTTATAGGTACAAAACAAAATCTGTAAATGCTGGTCCTTCAGATCATAGTCCTTGTTCCTTACATTGCAAAGCTGGAGCAATCGTTTTTTGCTATAAGAACTTTTTGTTATTTGATGTCATATGAATTTTTGGGGTGGTCTTCAGTATGCCGAATGTCGGGATCCCGGCGCACATTATACCGGCACCGGAATCCCGACACCCGGCATACCGACAGCTATTCTCCCTCGTGGGGGTCCACGACCCCCCTGGAGGGAGAATAAAATAGTGTGGCGCGCGTAGCGAGCCCGCAAGGGGCTCCTTAGCGCTCGCCACGCTGTTGGTATGCCGGCGGTCGGCATGCTGGTCGCCGGGAGCCCAAGCGCTGGCATACCGTACTACACCCGAATTTTTTATGGTGGATTTTGTATTCACGTTTTATCAGTTTCAGTCTGTGGTATTTTGATTTGCTCAGACCACTCTTCTACTGAAGGTTATGAAATATAGGTGAGATTGCTATCAGCAGCAGGAGGGCCAGATTTCCTTCTTGATATTGTACAGCCTATATATTTTTGTCTTGTTTGTAATTCTGGCGTTATCTCTGGAAGCAGGGCTGTTGTCAGGGGCTTTCTGCAGCAGAGTGATTTAAATACAGATTGTTTTCTTTTAAAGGCTACCTGAGCCCTCTCTTGTTTGTACTACCAAGAGTTGCCATGGTATTAGAATGTGTTTGGATGACCCAGATTTTGAAGAGGGATTCAGTTTTTTCTCACTTTTTTTTTTTTCCCTTTTCTTTCTTATTCGACTCCCCTCTTCACATTCTCATCGCTAGTATCCCATGTACAATCTGAAACCACTTCACTTGTGCTTTTAGTGTGTACATAGTCATAACATTATGCAGTACTCACTCTGTGTCAATATAACTATAATATAACTGTATGCAGTACTCACTGTGTGTGTGTGTGTGTGTGTGTGTGTGTGTGTGTGTGTGTGTGTGTGTGTGTATATATATATATATATATATATAGTTTATTGGGCGGTGTGGATCCCTTGTGGCACCATGGAAATAAAGGATGATGATGATGATGATAATAATAATAATTTTATATATATATATATAGAGATAGATGTGTGTGTATCTATATACAGTATGTGTGTATCTGTTCCTATGTGTGCATCTCATTTATATCATTTTATTATTCAAGGATTTTTTTGTGTGAATGTTGTTGCTTTGATTTATGTCCATTATTATCTCTCCCTGTGTTTCCAAGCTTCTATAGTTCATATTCATCTCTGCTTATTTTTTCTTTTAGCCACCCCTCCTCCCCTGGCTTTTCCTCCCCTGTGTGTGCTCATCTCTCTCCTCGAGATTCCTTTTTCCACTTTAACTATATACATTAAAGAATCTGGGGATTGTGAAAATAAGACCGTTTTTTCTCTTAGCCATAGAAACAAAATCCCTGCCATTTGAATTATCTCTTCTCTCTTTATCGGTTGGTTCTTCCTTTAGTTTAAATCATATGTTTCTCTTTTGATGTGCTATTTATCTGGGTTCTGTAAGAAGAATGCATTTATGCATTTGTTAATGTCAGTCTCAGTTGGTTTTCATAACAGAATGGATCGCTGACTCTGTAGGTGGCCAGATGCTCTTCTATGCATGAGTCTGTGTATATCTACTGTTGTAGAGTTTTATATCAGCCAATTACAATAGCCCAAGCTTTCTCAGCATCCAATATTTATTAAATGGCATAGCCATAAGATGAATTAACTGATGACAGTAATCATTTTGTGCTGTTTAATACATATTAAAATATTGAACTGGATTGTGATTAGCCACTTAGACATAGCATATATGTGCCCCGCCATATTTGTGTTGGTAGGTACACTTCATCGTTTCAAAGATGATTGAACTGAAATCGATATTAATGATGAACTTAAGAGAATACCAGGGCCGTAACTAGGTGTGTGCCAGAGGTGGTCTGGTGGGGAATCTGCCACGGGACCAAGTCTGCTGCCTCTAGCCTGGATCCAAGCTCCAGAAATGGGTAGCCAAGATCCCCTGGCAGGGTTTCCTGCCCACCAAGTGGGAGCTTTGTAGAGCTTCATGAAAACACTTAGTTGGCTGCGTGGCCAGCTTTTTGCTATGTCTTCCCATACAACTCACAGGGGGAGTCCATTTGGAAAGGCATTCCTTTTTTCTGGTAGAGGGCTGGGGGTCCCTGCAGCCCACACAGAGACTTAGATTCCCCTACACACCAGAGAAACAGGTAACTGCACTTTTTTTTAAGCAAACAATTTTTATTGAGATTTTATCGGAAATAACAAACAAGTGTTACAAATTCGCCCTGTCTGGTATAAAATACAGGCATCCCACATCATAAACAGAGTGTTGAACATACATTATCAGGTCATAAGTACTAGAAGTCATTCAAATAAAGCCATATCTATACAGTAAGTCAGTCGGTGAGTAATGAATGATCAGAAAGATAAGGCTGATATCAACCGACCAGATTAACATAGAAAGTAAGTAACAGTACATCTAAGATATGTCAGTACCCGATACAGGAATAAAGGTAGCACATAAGGACCCAAATTATGATGTAGGCCATTGGGAGCAAAAAGTAACACTAAAAGTACAATGGACAAAACACAAAAACACGGGAGGGAGAAAGGGAGGGGAGACTCAAGACGGGGGAACACTACAAGACATTGACATACATTGCCTCAGAACCCTCTCTAGGAAACAGTCATTCACCTCTCTCCAATCTGCGATAGAGGAACCAAGTAGTGGTTTAGAACAGTGGTTCTCAACCTCGGTCCTCAAGTATCCCCAACAGTTCATGTTTTCCAGGTCACCTAGCAGTTGAACAGGTGTATTCATTACTCACTGACACATTTCATAAGACCCACAGATGGAGCAAATTATTTAACTTGCAATCCTGTGAGGAGACCTGGAAAACATGAACTGTTGGGGGTACTTGAGGATCGAGGTTGAGAACCACTGGTTTAGAAAATCATGTGTATCTGAGCTTGAGTATCTGGATCCAAGTCTGATATAAATGAGTCCCATTTGTTATAGAACTTGGCAACCCCTCTCTCCATGTCTGGGAGTGTGGCTTGTCTTTCCTGGAAAAGGGTGTCTAATAAAATACGTTTAAGCTCCGTCAAAGACGGTGTTTGTTTTTTTGAATCCAATGAATCGGGATCAGTTTTTTGACCAGGTAAGAACTGCCGTTAATAATGGTATAACCTTTTTCTTGTCGGAGCCCAGATCTCAATTGGAAAAATAGATAAAGAGGCATGGGAGTGGATGTTTAACTAATACTAGAGAAAAAAGAAAATTGACATATCCTATCAATTTATCCCAAAATGTTTTGATTTTGCCACACTCCCAGAAGATATGAAAGGAGGTCGTCTTTTTGGCTCTACACTTAGGGCATGACCCAGTTTCCTCAATAACAACATAACTGCGTTGAGCTTGCTACACATACGCTCAATGTAATATTCTTAAATGTGTCTCTTGCAAATAAGCCGACTGCAAGTGTTTCAAGGTAGCTGAGCAATGTTTCAACAAAGTAGGATAGATATGAAGATCAGGAATGTCATCTGCCCATTTTAAACATAAAGAGATCCTGAACAAATCGTTCTCAGCTAACAGGAGTTTAGAATAAAGGAATTTTATACGATAACCCATTTCATGATTATGTGATATCATTGAGAGAATTGGATCAGACTCGTGGATCGTAAAAAAGCTGGAGGTTGTGTAGCAATAAAATAACGGGCCTGGAGAAACATAAAAAATTGCTTATTAGGTATCTGGAATTTATCAGCTAATGATACAAATGAGGTTATAGTGCCCCCAGGATCAAAGACTGTTCTAATTGCTGAAATACCTTTATGTTTCCACACCAAAAAAGTGTACTGAGCCGGTTCGTGAGCCAATTGGAGCTCGCGGACCGGCGCCAGTTCTAATATACAGGAGACCGGACTGAGGGCAGGAGGAGCGCTTGCTGCGCTCTCCTCTCCCCAGCAGCAGAAGATAGTGCCAGCCCCAGGCAACTGCAACAATGGTGAGTCGCACTGCTGGGGCATATCTGGAACTCTGGGGGCATTTCCGGCACTGTGGGGGCATGTGTATCTGGCATTGTGGAGGCATATCTGGCACTGAAGGGGAATATCTGGCACTCGGGGGGCATATGTGTATCTGGCACTGTGGGGGCATATGTGTGTCTGACACTGGGGGTATGTGTATCTGGCACTGTGGGCGCATATGTGTATCTGGCGCTGTGGGGGCATATCTGGCGCTGTGGGGGCATATGTGTATCTGACCTGTGGGGGCATATGTGTATCTGGCACTGTGGGCACATATCTGGCACTGTGGGGACATATCTGGCACTGAAGGGGCATATCTGTCACTCTGGGGGCATATGTGTATCTGGCACTGTCGGGGCATGTGTATCTGGCGCCGGGACTGTGGGGGCATGTGTATCTGGTGCTGTGGGGGCATATCTGGCACTGTGGGGGCATATGTGTATCTGACACTCTGGGGCAATGTGTATATCACACTGTGGGGGCATATATGGCACTACTGGGGGCATTTGTGTATCTGGCACCATGGGGCATTTGTGTATCTGGCACCATGGGGCATTTTTGCATCCGGCACTGTAGGAGCATATCTGGCACTGTGAGGACATATCTGGCACTGTGGGGGCATATGTGTATCTGGCACTATTGGTGTCATAAGTGTATCTGGCCCCCCCATATGTGTATTACGCCCCCATTTTCATTGAGCATCCCCATTTTTGGGGGCGCACGCACACAGTACCTATAAGACATTTTTTCTACTTGCAACACTGGATATAGCATTCCTTAAATAGGACATTAGTATAGATATCTGTAGGAATTAGATTTCTAGTTGAGTGTAAGAGAGCGCAGGTGAGTAAGGGTAAAACAAATCCTCCTCGAGTTCACCATTCATGTACACCGATCGGCCAGTCAGCCAGTCAGTTATGTATTGAAAGTGGGCTGCCTGTGAAAATTCTATTTATGTCCGGTAGGCCAAAACCAGCTTCTGATGTAGGGAGTTTGTTTTTTTAAACGGATTTTGGGTCTTTTGCCAGCCCAAACAAAATTTTGTGAATAGTGAATTATATACAGTAGTTTTAAATCGGGTTTGGACAAAGATAAGGGTAACATTTGTAATAGGTACGACACTTTCGGGAATATTATGCTTTTCATTAATGCAATTCTTCCTGTTAATGAAAGTTGTACATTTTTCCAGTTACCTGGAACAGGCCACTAATCGAAGTCAAAACTGGTTTAAAATTGACATTGTACAGAGAATCCAATTTTAACGGAATCATAATTCCTAAATATTTTAAGGGGGAGCGACAAATAGAAAATTGGGAGAATGAATGAGATGCATTCTGTATTGGAGTTAATGGTAAAATTTTGGATTCCGAATAGTTCACTCTAAAACCTGAAAAGGACCCAAACAAATTCATCAATTTAACTATATTCAGGATAGATGATTGCGGGTTGGAAATATATAAAAGCATGTCATCCGCAAAATTTAATTTTAACTTCCTGGTCACGTATTTTAATACCTGTGAAGGAATCGGAGTCCCGTTAGGTGGTTGCCAGCGGTTCCAAGGCTATTGCAAATAGGAGCGGAGATAATGGGCAACCTTGCATTGTGCCCTTGTGTATAGTAAAAGGTGGGGATAAGTAGTTATTACTTAAAATTTGGGACGAGGCACGTGAATAGAGTGTCAAAAATGAATGAGGCAAACCTCTCAGAAAACCATGTCACTAGGTCAAATGCTTTCTCGGCGTCGAGTGATAAGATCATTTGACCGTCGGGAGCATCAGAATTCTGTAGCCACTGCATAACTGTCGAGACTTTTCTAATATTAACTGTTGAATGTCGGCCCCATATGAACCCTGTTCGGTCTTTGTGAATTATCATAGGCAATAAAAGTTTGTCTGTCAGCTAGAATTTTGGTGAATATTTTATAGTCTGTGTTTAGTAGAGATATTGGACGATATGACTCCGGGAGAGTACGGTCACGTCCTGGTTTTGGCAGGATTTAAAGCAGTGCTGAATTAAAATATAGTGGTGGAGATGTACCAGAAAGAAAATAATTAAACACAAACTGTAAAACATTCCCTATTTTAGGAGCACGAATTTTATAATACTCGTTGGATATATCATCCGGGCCAGGCGCCTTTCCCGATTTTGTTATTGTTTTAAGGACCTCCTCTTCAGAGATGGGGTCTAATAAAGATGATGCTAAATCTTCTGTAAGTTGTGGCAGACGTAAGGACCGCCAAAATTGGTCTTTGTTATCAGTGTCAATGTGTGGGGTCATATATACTGTAGGTTGGTGTAAACAAATGGAGAATTTCTTAGACTTCCTTACCAGATTTCACAATGCTACCATTAGGATATTTCAGTGACTGGCTTATTGTAGGAGAGCGTTGCCCACGTAGCAGATTAGACATCAGTCTAATTGATCTATTCCCAAACCTGTGAAAGTTGCACTTGGAGAGAAAGTTAACCTTGGCTTCAAAATGCGGTAACATGTTATCAAATAACAATTTACAGCGACGGTAATGATTTTTATTTCCCAAGGTAGGAGCCAATTTATATTGTTGGAAGGCTTCGGTCAAGTTGGACTGGGTATCTAGATATGATTTATGTATATCTTTATTTCTTTTTTAGCAAAAAGAAATGATTGAGCCGATTGAACAGGTTTGGAGGATTGCCAAAACAGGAGAGGGTCATCCTGCATTGCTTCCAAGTTATTATGCTTGAAGTCCATCCAAGCCGCTTCCAGCATATTTTCTAAATTTAACAGAGGTATATAAATGTGAGGGAAACCGCCACTATTTATAGGGGCCCCTGTCCAAGTGTGTGGCAAAATGGACCCAGCAAGCAGCATGATCTGAAATGCAAATTGTCTCGATACCAGAGGCTGATACCAGGGGAAACAAGGGAGCGGACATCAAAATATAATCTATCCGGGAAAGGGATCTGTGAGCCGCTGAAAGACAGGTATAATCTTTTTCTATAGTATGGCATGCCCTCCACACATCAACCAGCTGCCAGAGAATGTAGGAGATGCCAAATTTCAGTAATGTAATCTTAGACCGCAGTGTAGTATTTTTGTCCAAGAGGTTGGAGGCTACAATATTGAAATCATCTTCGAGTATAATATGTCTATCATAAAAAGGGTAGAGCAGAGAATCAATGTTCATAAAAAAGGATTTTGAGTAAGCATTTGGTGCTTATATATTACAGAGAATAAGTCTACAGTTCTGTATGGTGGTATCCGCAATCAAATATCTACCATTTACATCAGGGAGTGCATAACAGTTGATATGTTTCCTGACCAAAATTAGTACTCCTCTTTGTTTGGAATTATAAGGCGTGGAGGCTAACACTGACCAGCCCAACACATTCAACTTACTGTAAGTATTTCTGGAGGTAAAAGGTGAGACTGCAATGTCTACACTAAGTTTAGATAACTATAGCAAGAGTTTTTTACGTTTGGCTGGTGAGTGGAAGCCGCCCACGATAAGAGTACACAGTTTAGACTAGCCATCAAATCAGGATGTCCCGAGAGACAAGGTTATAAGGTGTGGAGACCCATCTTGCATTTTACAACAAACGGGGGTAACGAGACGAGCCACAAAAACGGTGGACACACAGGAGGGGGTTAATCAGAACAGGAACCATAAATATAATGGAAGGGTCATGGAAAAACAAAGAAAAGAAAAAAGATCCATGTATAGAGGCCACTACAAAATTTGGGCCACTACACAAAAAAATAACAGAGACCACGGGAGGTAATGAAACAATTTTAAATATGAGGGTCCCTCCATGAGGGGGGTGGTGCTCCAGGTTTTCCCCAGCCTTAATGTTAAAAAAGGAACAGAACTAACGAGTGGGTCTACCTGCGCATAAGCAACAGGAAGCACACCGCATAATTCAAAAAGAATGCACGTCATAGTATATAGAAAAAACAGTAATATGCAAAATAAAAAAAAAGTAATAACAAATAATTACTATATAACACACCCCAGCATTATCTACATATCCCTGAGATGGCGAGATAGTTATGTGGGCCAGTAGTGGAACACAGCACAGCAGTAGCAGTAGTAATGAAGCAGAGGTATGCATAGGTATATACGGAAATCAGAGCTGGATATATAAGCGAGGTAGGCTATGTAAGACGGTTGTCCGCCATCAATAAGAAAGCAATCATAAACTAAAAAAGAAAGCCAGTAGTAGGAGGACTAATGTGCGCTGTCCGCTGATAGACTACAGAAATTTGTATTGGGTGGTCCGCTTCAGAGACAAGATAGCAAGATAAACTTTAGAAAAAAACATGTCAGTCTGAGTCTGCTTGAGGTATGTCTGCAGCGGGTGTAGTATGAGTGACCGGCGGTCGGGTCCTGGTGGCCAGCATACCGGCGCCGGAATCCCGACCGCCGGCATACAGACAGCTGGCGAGTGCAAATGAGCCCCTTGCAGGCTCGCTGTGCACGCTATGCTGCGGGCACGGTGGCGCGCTATGCGTGCCACGCTATCTATTCTCCCTCCAGGGGGGTCATAGACCCCCAGGAGGGAGAAAACTCGTTATGCCGGCGGTCGGGATTCCGGCGCCGGTATGCTGGTCGTTGGGAGCCCGGCTTCCGGCAATCTGAAGACCACCCGTCTGCAGTATCTTCAGCCAAAAAGGCCTCCGCATCTGCCACCGTGCTGATGTCCGTGAAGGAGTTTCCATCAAATATGTGTAGGCGACAGGATAATGAGGGCAAATTTCCTGTTTAGCTTAAACAATCATGTGCACATGGGTGAAAATTGCTTTCTAGCCATGACCACCTCAGCTGAGTAGTCCTGAAAAATGTAGATTTTAGAGTCATTTCACATCAGATTTTGAAAATGCCTGGACGCTGTCCAGATGGCGTTTTTGCGAACAAAGTTTAGACAGTGGAGTATAACCGCACGGGGTCTAGGAGATATAGGATTAGGTGGAACAAGTCTGTGTGCACGTTCAGTTACCAGCCCCAGACAAGAGTCTGGCAAGCCTAACATCTCATGTAGGGTAGTTTGCAAAAAAGTAATGAGCGCCGGCCCTTTAAGAGATTCTGGAAGCCCAATTATCCTGAGGGTATTCCTCCTCAGTCTCTTCTCGAGATCGACAGTTTTATTAATCAATTGAAACTGGGTTTTCTGCAGGGCGGCATTATGAGCCTTTAACTCTGAGACATCCTGTAATACTTCACCTAGGCGCTGTTAAGTAATTAAAGTCTTCTTGGACAGCTGTTTAATTCGGTATTTAATATCCTGTACAGCCTGTGTAAATTTAGAAGCATGTGAGTCTAATATAGGTCCCATGGACTCCTGAATTGCTTTAACCAAGTCTGCAGATGTAATCACCCTGTCAGGGTCAGAAGTAAATGATTACTGTGAGGGGACAGACTGGGAGCGCTCTGCGGCGGGCAGGGAGTCCATGCAGTCACTCACCAGGGAGTCCTGTGATGCAGAAAGCTCAGCGGCAGCCATCTTGGAGGACTTCTGTTTTGGTTGGCGCTAGCGCTGCTGTTTTCCTGGGGCTGCCAGAAAACGGTCCATCTAGTGCCTGGAATGGTCCCTTGTCAGTGGAGGTAGGTGGTGGGGGTGGAAGCTGGCGGGCGTGCAGGCTCAATAGGGCTGGGGCGGCCACGGAGCTCACGCTGCTGCTGCTGTGGCTGCACACATCGCTGCCTGAATCGGAAGTCTCAGGTAAGTGCACTTTAACGTTAAATGCATTTAAATACACTGCACCTATATACATAGTATCTGCCTGGTGCTCTGCACCAGATGGTTACACAGGGACAAACCTGGGCACTGCAGTCCGGCTGCAGTGCCTTATGCCACAATATGTTTTAATACATTTAATTTTTATAATTGGTTTTGTTTTTGTACAACTTATTTTAAACCATTTCTATATTAGCCTGTGTTTTATATGCTGTGTATTCCCTAGCTTTACAGCCTGGTTAGTGCTGGGGTTAAAACACTCAACCCAATGCATTTGTCTAGCTGCACTGGGACCCGGCACTCAAAGCCCTGCAGCTTCCAGGGGTGCGTGAAGTTAGGTTACCCTGGGTACTTAGGCGCCTTAAGTATGTGATGCTCCAGCAAGCTGCGGCCTCAAAACCGGGGAAGTCACCCCCACAGAGATAAACAGAAAACAAAAGTGGAGGCTGCGCTGGGTTTGAGAAATATAACAACAATTATCTAAATGTAATAATAACAATTTTTAATAAAGAATATTAATCTAAAATGGTGTGATGACTACACCATATACATGCAACATGATACAATTTAAAAGCATACAGTTTGATGAACTATACGTTATTAGGGTTACCCAAGTTGTCAGGAATTGAAGAGGGTTGGAAAATTGGAAAGTCCGTTCCTATGTAGTCCCCCAATGATAGTGTCCAGTACCAGCAGATTTCGGAGATAAGCAATGTCCGATGTTTTAGCAGATTACCGTTAGAGGTTGTGATACTCCAAATTTATAGGTGGTGAGCTCCTCATGCATTACGGTGGAAAGATGTAATCGGTTCGGCTTGCTATTTGAGTCCTCCGTAGGCAAATAGTGATCTGGACTTGACGCGTTTCTCTGCTGTCAGCTAGCAGCTTTTTCAAAGGTTTGAAAAAGCTGCTAGCTGACAGCGAAACGCGTCAGATGCACGGGGACCCAAGCCAGGAACTTATTGTCGAAAGACCGAACCACCCCCATCCAAATCCAGATCACTATTTGCCTACGGAGGACTCAAATAGCAAGCCGAACCGATGACATCTTTCCACCGTAATGCATGAGGAGCTCATCACCTATAAATTTGGAGCATCATAACCTCTAACGGTAATCTGCTAATACATCGGACATTGCTTATCTCCTAAATCTGCTGGTACTGGACACTATCATTGGGGGACTACTTAGGAACAGGACTTTCCAATTTTCCAACCCTCTTCAATTCCTGACAACTTGGGTAACCCTAATAACGTATAGTTCATCAAACTGTATGCTTTTAAATTTTATCATGTTGCATGTATATGGTGTAATCATCACACCATTTTAGATTAATATTCTTTATTAAAAATTGTTATTACATTTAGATCATTGTTATATTTCTCAAACCCAGCGCAGCCTCCACTTTTGTTTTCAGCTTCCAGGGGTGGCCTGGGGCTGAAGCACACCACACAGTCTCCTGGCCCCCCCCCCCCCCCCCAGCACGAATCAAGTTTATCTGGGGCTGCGGCACACACATGCTCAGCCCGGTGGCCCTGTGCGGTAGATCAAACAGTATTGTAAAATACATTTTAACCTCCTCGGCACCTAGCGCCGAACATACATTTAAACATGGCGCTTAACGCCGATAATACAGTTTAAATGGCGCCTAGCCGCCTATTGTCCTTTTAAAAATGGCGCCGCAGCATGGGGTTTAACCCTTTCAGTGCCGCAGCGCCCATTTTCCACGTGGGACGGGGGTCTCCGGTCACAGCAAGTATTTTTATATTTTTGCATTAAACAAGTTGTTTGGGTCATTGGTCAATTAACTTCATATTTGTGGCATTGTGCACCGTGTTCATCCTATGATTACACACGTCCTGATATTTGTCCGATAAAATTATTGCTTTAAGCAGAGTAATGTTTCAGTTTGTTGATTTATGATTTATTATTTGTGAAGTCCTTTTTTTTTTTTTTTTTTACTCCCATTAGCAAAAGGTTTCAGTTTTAATTTCTAATGGATCATTTCCATAAAATGATAAATGATAAATAATATTGTATTTCTTATTGGGGTTTAATTATCCTTGCTTTGTCCATTTTTCTTGTGAACAATTATTTTCTTTCCCTCCATGACGAATTTGTGCATAAACTGCTAATTGTGTTTATCTACTTGAGTAATGAGGACTGTGTAATTGTTTTGCAGAGAAAATTAGCTGTGCAACTTAAAGGACAGAAGTTAGTTTGTTTTGCAGAAACAGAAGACTTCTTTGGTGTAGTACTTCTTGCGCACAGCGACTGCATTGCTGTTAATCCAGAATGAATTATTTATTTCATTGCTAGTTATTACTGTTCAGTAAAAGAATTTTCAAGTAAAATATCTTTTATTTCATAAATAGTTTAGAGCCTTGGGGACGCATGGTATCCTGGTATTTCTTTACAGTTATGTATCATTTTAATACTTTGCAGACTATAAATGGGCTAGCATTCAATTCATAGTCAAACAGCATAATCCACATAAACAGACAAATAAAAATAAATAATAAAGTAATAACAAAATAAAGAACACTGCTTTATTTTATTTTTTTGAATGACAATCAAAATAAGAAAAGAAAAATCCCTGGATGTGTGAACCTGCTCTAGTGGCCTATTTATGATTATTTCCCCAGTGTATAGGCGTTTCTATAATGGGTTCAGCGGTGTACAAAGGCCCCTAGGTCCAGGGGGGCCCACACCGCACACACTGCACTCATAGAGTATACTAACCCCTCCGGAGTCCTGACATTTCCGAGTGGTTTGCGCATGCGCACTGGCAGAGCCGGCCCTAACCAATATGATGCCCTAGGCAAGATTTTGGCTGGTGCCCCCTACACCACCGCTGGTTCCGCTTCTGACCTTGTACCCCCTATTTTTTAAATAGGAACAGTTTGCACATTTGGCACACAGCCCAAAAAGGGGTGTGTTTTTGCTGGCAAGGGACATGGCCACACAATAACCCCAATTCCAATTACGCCACACTGTACTGCAACTTTATTCACATATGATCATGCAATCGTGTCCATAATTCATATTACATCCCACAGTAGTATCACGTTACCTTATAAACGTCACTCCTCACAGTAGAGCCCCTTATTCACATTACATCACACTGAATTGCTCCTTATTCACATTACACCACACCCTATTGCTCTTTATTCACATTAGATGACACAGTAGTTCCCTTTCTATACGCAACG